>NC_083614.1:32647782-32845282 GCF_963584025.1 Labrus mixtus | reverse complement strand
AACACCACAGAACACTGCAGCTCCTCTGTCCTCTGACAAAGACAAGCTGCTGCTGTTACACTCAGACACACATTTCTGCAGCATACAGTATGCATGTAAACACACACACACACACACACACACTCCCTGCCCCCTCCTCTATCTGTATGCATCCATTTATAAAACCCATCCTGTACGCTGTCACACCTTCAGCTGCATGTGATTAGTCAAAACTGACAATGTGAGCATCGGGGCGTCCTCCCCATCTCCTCTCCCTCCCCGACCAATTATCCCTCCCTCTCCTTCACTCAGTCTTAATCCCCTCCCTCCTCCTTTGTCTTCTCTCTGCGCACACACCTGGTTGGATTCACCTGTGTGACTCCATATGTGCGCCGTCTCCTTCCAAACAGACGGAGCTGCTTCACAGTCCACACACATATAAAACACCCTGCACCAACAGCTGAGAGGTGTTAATGTGTGTGTGTGTGTGTGTGTGTGTGTGTGTGTGTGTGTTAATGAGGCTGGTTTAAAACTCCTCAGAGGAAGTCCATAAATGAAACGCTGTGTTTGAATCATCTCACATGAGGGAGCAGGAAGCTTTAAATTGTTTATTAGCCGAGCGTGGAGAGAAGCTACTGCTCATATTCTTCTCAGCAATCTTTCAGACTCTTTAATTTACAGCGTGTTGTAAATGTGAATAAATTACATTAAATGACTCCGTGTAACTGCTGAGGGTAACCAAGCAGGACGAGGCGGATTAAGGGCTCAGATATTCTCGCTTTTGAGCCAGACGTACGCGTAAACAACGAGCTGCGTCCTGAACGTAAATGTTCAAATACTTGCCGATGTACTATGTGCGTTACTGGAGGATTCCTCTAGAGGGCGCACCACATAACTCAGCTATGCAACGGCCATTTGCGGCCAGTTGCGGACTTGATCTGTTAACTTTTCTTCTAAACTTTTCTCCACTGTTGTAGCGGCTCTCTCTGGTCTCGCTGATGTTATCATTTCTGGTCTCATCACCTTCAGCTCTACACTGCCCCTAGTGGTTATATGCATATTGCATCTCGCTGACGCGTAGTGCTAATTTCTGATGACGTGCCCAACCAACGCTCCAAACCATCGCAGGACATGCAGTGCTGATGTCATGCGTTTGTGTAGTTAAAAGCAAATTTCTTCACTTAATAAATAAGATTCAGATGTTGGAAACTACAGACAGTTTGAGCGCTAACATTAGCATGCTAACACAACAATGCAGGACACAGGCACAGACAATTTTGTCCGCCGCTTGTGCTTGATGGTTCTTAATTATGGTGCTTTCTAATCGATAACTCCTTCATGTGAACATGAGAGGAGGTTGGAGTTTGTCTCTGGAGGAGAGTGGAGGCTTCAGTATGGAGGAGGCGTGGCCTAACAGCAGTTTGTTTTGGTTTAGGGCTGGTGCTCAAGGGCGACAATTACTGGATCAAATGTCACACATTCTTCCTTTAACCTTACTTACACCCCTCTCGTCCAATGAGGATAGGATTGGCTACACAGGACGTTGTGACTCACCAGACACTCCAGCAGTCTCGCTGGGCGGGCGATGATGATCATCAGCTTCTTGACGAGCTGTGTGACGAAGGTAACCTCCACGCTCTCTGAGCGCTCGTGAGCCTGCACACACAGAGACAAAGAAACAAGAGACGGGTTAGCTTAGCATCATGACAGAAGATATTTCACCTTTGCTTTCGGTTGTTAAGAGAGAAGATTTAAACTGAACACAGAAATTAAAGGTCACATATTCTCCTCGTCTTCAACCAGTTTAAAAAGTCTCAGAGCTCCTCTTCAACATATGTGTGAAGTTTCTTGTTCTAAATCCACTCTGATCCTGTATTTGATCATGTCTATAAACCCCTCTATTTCAGCCCTGCTCAGAACAGGCTGTTTCTGTGTCTGTACCTTTAAATATGTAAATGAGCAGTGTCTGACCACGCCCCCTCTCTGGAAGGGCTCGGGTGTACTCGGTGCTTTCTCTCTCCATGTCCTATTGTTTACGGTGAGAAGGCAGACTCAGAGGGCAGAACAAACACCGAGCTGTGGGAGTGTCACCCACCTGGGGGAGGGGCTACTGCCCTTTGTGATGTCATGAAGGGAACATCTCCAAACGGCCTGTTTGAGCACACATTTTCTGAAAAGTGGAGCAGGCAGAAGACGGAGAGGATGGACTTTTCTCATCATTGGGGGGTTTGTAGACGGACTAGAGACACATGTTAGAGTTAGAGGAACATGGTGAAGTGTAGTTTGCATCATAAGTGACCTTTAAAGGTTTTTTTTAAACAGGGTAAAAAACATTTTTTAGTAGATTTCTTCATAGAGGATTTCAAGATGATACTTCATTGTTGTTCACTACTGCTTCATTTGATTGTGTTATTGCGTGTTTCGTGCATATTTTGTTATGTCTAAAGTAGGCATTTCAAAACAACAGAGTCTCAAAATATATGAACAAAGAAATCGATCGGGACGACTCCACGGCGCTGGAGTTTTGTATGTTGAAGAGGGAGTGATTAAAAATGCAGGACTTAACCTTTGATGCATCTACATGCTCTGTGAGAGATAAATGATCCCTCATAAGAACATCGTCTCATTATCTTTAATTATATCTTTAATCATTTATCTTCCTCAGATCGTCTTTGACCTTGGAGGCGAGCGGCGAGCGTTTTCCCGTGTTGTGTTTGTCCTTCACAAACAAAGTCGAACGAGCACTTTGAGGACAAACAGAATGACGAGTCCCTCCGTCCTTCACCGACACGCCGAGAGAGGTAATCTAAATCAGAGCCACCTCCGCTGCCTCGCTCCCCCGATATCCACCGTGAAATGTCTGTCAGCGTGCAGACAGAGCAATTTACCCACAATCCCCTGTAACTGACTGGAAACACATCTGGAGCGAACACTGATCCCCGGGAAGAAATGGGCTGGAAGTGAAGTGTGTGTGTGTGTGTGTGTGTGTGTGTGTGTGCAAAGTGGGAGCTGTAACAATTACTAAACCACCCACTGTAAAACATGCTTCATTCTCAGGGGGTTAGAGAGTGTGTGTGTGTGTGTGTGTGTGTGTGTGTGTGTGTGTGTGTGTGTGTGTGTGTGTGTGTGTGTGTGTGTTTATAATGTATGTATTTATAATGTATGTACTGTATGAATGTGTCATACGGGCGAACACAGGCGAGCTGCTGCTTCATAAACAAAGCGCCGGCAGCTCGTAGCTGTTAGCCTGACAGGGCCGTAATGACAGACGTGGGAGGCCTGGGGGGCTCTGACCTCCCCCCCCCCCCGCTGAATTATATATAACTGTAATGAAACCTGCAGGGGAGGGGGCGTCCATGTATGTACTGTATGCGCTAAATATGTATTAGAGTGTGTGTATACTGAGACTGAGAGTGTGTGTGTGTGATCGGTGAGTAATGGGCAGTCGAGCGAAGAAATCCCACAGAGCAGCAGCTAATTAACCAGTCAGACTGTACAAGTGTGTGTGTGTGTGTGTGTGTGTGTGTGTGTGTGTGTGTGTGTGTGTGTCAGACTGTATATCCACTCTGCATGTCTAATGTGATAGACATTCTCTGGAGAATACACAGAATAAATAATGTGTTATGCATGGCGGTATGCATGTGTGTGTGTGTGTGTGTGTGTGTATGTTAAATTAACTCTGCAGATCTCAGTGTGTCCTGAGTGTATTAAATTGCATTAATGTCGTGTTCTGGAGTTGAATGTTTTGACGTTAATATGGGATGGAAAGAGCTTTATTTTTAAATTGCTCTCAAACTTATTCACTTGATGGCTGTAAGCTCGTTCTACACTCAAAGTTATTTAAAGTTAATTTAAAGCTGATCCCCATTTTAAAAACTCACATGTAGTGTTACAATGCTGCAGCACAAACTGAACTCAAAGTGTCAGATCATGAGGTAAAGGTGTGTTGGAGTAAGACCAGGTTGAGTCTGCAGAGGGCGCTACACAGCCTGCTCTGCAAATCATGTGAAAGTTCACCGATGTTTTCACCAGATGGATTCAAGCCTTGACGTCAGCCGCTGAAACCTCCAACACAGACTGACTGACCGCACACATCACAACAAACAGATAGATGAAACAGTTTTGTTCACATGTGGAGAGCAGTGATATGACCTGAACAGAACAACAAACTATAACAGAGTCCTGACTCGGGAATCTCACTGAATCTCTCACCGTCAAACGAGACTTCAGAGGAAACAAACATGGAGGACAATAATCAGGAAGTGTTATCGATAGTTTTGGACTGCGTTTTAGTGAAAAGCCTAAAGAAAAAAGTTGAACTATGGTTGAAGTCGTTAAGACGGCGTGAACGTGGACTTTACACATTGCAGAGGAAACTGGAAGTGAGAGGAGTTTTTTTTAAGATTTTTTTTTTTGGCGTTTTTGTGCCTTTAATGGAGAGATAGGACAGTGGATCGAGTCTGAAATCAGAGAGAGAAAGAGTAGGGAATGACAAGCGGGAAGGAGCCACAGGCGGGATTTGAACCTGGGCCGCCCGCTTGGAGGACTACAGCCTCCATACATGGGGCGTGCGCAAGAGCCACTGCGCCACCAGGGCCAGTGATTAAAAAAAAATGATGAACAGCGAGTATTACGATTATTTTGTTTAAGTTCTTTGTCCTCATAGTTCACTGACGAGGTCTCTATACTGTAAATAATCTCAACTACTAAAGCTGGGATTTGTTTTCTAATGACAGAGTATCTGATGAACTATTTTGAGGTTATTTATTGAATATTTCAAACTGAAATCAAAGCATCGCTCTAAATGAAAACGACACACTTTAGTTTTTAAGTAGAAATGAACTTCTCTAAAACATTAGGAAATAAATAAGTTTCATTTCTTGCAAACAGTTTTTCCCGCAGTGTTTACATTTGACTTCTTTTTGTTCGGTGTCGTCTTCCCTAAAGATAAAATGTGTCCAAACGACGGATGTTGCCTCCCATGTCGTGGATTGGACGAGACTCTGCCCTGAAAATAATCAAAATAATCGACATGGGTAGGATTATGTCGGTCAAAGGTTCTGAATGTCGGTTTTGATTAATTGTCCAGCGCTAACAGCGAGCAGATTTAAGAAGGAAGCACAACACAGATTGGGTTTTGTTTTGATGCTCGGCTGTCCTCGGCGTTCACCCCACACACATTGTGAACTTGTTTAATATTTAAGATTTAAAAAAAAGAGACAGAAAAGTCATCACGCTCAATGTCCTTCAGAGTGTGTTTGATCTGAGTTCAGCAGCAGTGTACAGATCAACAACGGACGCGTTTCAGCACAACGCCTGGCTGATAAAAACAGGACAAAGGTGACGTCACCTGTTAGAGGGCGACCTCATCACTTCTCCCAGCAGGTGGTGTTTAAACCCGAGTCCAGCAGATTAAAGCAGATGTTTGCAGCTGGATCTGAAAGTTCAGAGTGAACGATCGAACGCTCGGTGACGGATCACCGGAGCTGAGTTAGCAACTCTGCCTTCACCCTCTGCCCCCAGGTGACCCGCAGGAGTCTAACAGGGTCTCCCAGGGGGTCCAGCAAGGGATGGCCTGGATGCAGGTTGCCATGGCGACAGCCAGGCAGGTCACTAAAGGGTCCGGATGACAGGGATGGATGAGGGAGAGTGAGAGAAGACGAGGAGAGGGAGATGAAGGAGAGGGGAAGAGGTGGAGGAGAGATGAAAGGTGAGGAGGAGGAGAGACGGGGAGGAGAGGTGAGTCGGCCTCCTGTGAGCGCCGTAATGGGGTCATGACACGAGGAGAGAAAATACAGATGGATGAATAAAGGAGTGGATGGATACAGGAGGACAAAGAAGACGGGTCAGGTCGAGAAGGACTGGACGCACAAAGGAAAACTCACATGATATGAAATCCCCATAAACATCAGAACAATAAATTCACTACTCCTTTTAAAGAAATCACCACTCCCTTTTCTCAAAATCATGCACAGAAGACAACAAACACAAGGACGACTTCACCGGACAATCTAAATGAAAACAAAGATAAAAAATCAGGACACAACACGATTTAGTGAGTAATGGGGAGGTGTGCAAATGTTAAAGTGCAAAAAGAGCAAGCTAAGGGCTAATTGCTATTTAATTTATTTATGACACTGGAGACAAATGAGGCCTGGAGTCTTTTAGTTTTCCTCAGAGGAGCTCTGAAATGACAATCTGAGGGTCAAAGGTCAACCTCACTGTGAAGTGGGTGACTTGAGCAGACCAGTAACGCCTTAGCTCTCCTCAGGACCTGCTGATTATAAATGGTAACACCTTCCTCAGATTCTGCTACTTGTTTTAACAAACCTCCCACGTCTGATCTTATTGTTAAACTCATGTTTAAAATGAAAGCACGACGGGGACGATGATAACTTCTCACTTCTTGAACATGTTGAAGACTCAACAAAATGAAACCGAGCAGCTTATCAAACCAGGTTCAGATCACAGTCGGGATCCCGTCGACTGGAACTACAGAAACAACGACAACAGACCTCAGAGAGTAAACTCCAGCAGCAAGGACGGGAAGACGACCAAATATGGGCATCCCTCTTAAGTCCATCAAACTATCATATCTCACTGTGTCAGATGACTCATTCAAACGACTCAATTATTAAAAAGCCATCAGTTCACTGATTACAAGAGGATTTCAATATTTCATGTTTCCGTCAGCGACCTCTCAGATACTTTTTGGACTATCCCCGATGTGGGTCGACACAAGCTGTGAAACCGGCACGAGGAGTAGTTTGCTCTTCCCAGTACATTCTTATGAAACATCAGCAGCTCATCTTCTTATAGAAAAGCAGCTGAAGCAAAACCAGACACTTAGAGATGTAAGAGAAACATCCTTCAGCATCATGTTGATTTGTTTGTGGGAAGTCAACAAACACACGCCCATCACTTACTCAGGTGCTGATAATCAGATCTACAATCTCACTAACTCCAGGTTCCTGGGGTCAGGTAGAGCTGTCTCCAAGTCTCATTTTCTCCCCCCTGGCGTCCACACACACGGGTGGGACTCCATGATTTTGTTTGATAAATAAAACCTGAGCCTGCATTTAATAGAGCACCTGAAGAAGAGCCCGGTCGGACTCTAAACGTTTGTGTTCCTTTATGCACTTTGGGAGCCATAGTGCTGAAAGTCTTCAAGTCAAAAACATTCCCCTTTCATTCTTTTATAAATAGTTTACACACTGTTTTTAAAAATGATCTGACGGATGTTTTAAAGACTTGAAGCTGGACTCAGATTTAACTTAAAGTAGAGCCTTCATGTCGGCTGTTTTAGGGACTCTGATTAAAAGAAACTAATCCAGATCTAACTGATTAAAACTGATTTATGAATATCACAACGTATTGAACAGTAAGCTCTGTGTCATGACTCGTAACGTCCTGAGCCTGAAGTGAAGTCAAAGTGAAAGTTAAGAAACACAAATGATTCTTTCTTTAGTTTCTCAAGAGGCGTCATCATCACAACTTTGAGGAAGCCAACAAATATCGACCAATCAAACTGAAATTGACTCAACTGTTAAGTTCACGTCCTCCTCCTCCTCCCAGTGAGTGAACACCTTCCACTCGCTCCTCCATATCACCTCCTCCTCCTCCACCTCCAGCCTCCTCTGCCACGAGACGCGGGACATCTTTCCAAAAAACTAAAATAAAAACCGAGGAAATCCCAAAAAACAACGCAAGGCGGGGAGGCTGTGTCCACACCGCCGTCCACCTGCTCACGGCCTCATCCTCCTCCTCTGCTCTGCACGTCTGCCTCCACCTGCTGCCGCTGTTGGCCGCCCGCCAAATCAACCTGCCTAACGCCGCCTAATTGGTGATGTCATCATCAGGAATTGGCAACCCGCATTGCAGCCTCGGCGTCTGCAGCTTACTCCAGATGTGCTCAGTTCTCGCACTCTCCAAAAGCATTCCAACATGTTTCACACATCCAACCCTCCCCTCTGTGAGCCCGCCAGCCAATCACAAGCGGAGGAATCCCCACCAATCCCCACCCCGTCCCCAAAACCCCTTCAGACTGCACCTCCTTCACCCCTCCTGCACGTCTGGGAGAGTCATCTGTCAGCCCCCGGTGACTGCTGGAGTGTGAAATTAAAATCGGGGAGGCCGTGTGTGTGTGTGTGTGCGTGCGCGCCTGCATAAATGTGTGTGCGTCTGTGATTGAGAGATAGTTTGTGTGTGTCCCAGCAGAACAGAAGGTCAATAAGAGGCCGGTGGGAGCCATAATGTCAGCCCCCAGGCGGTAGGCAAACTGAGCTAATAGAGATGTCACCACCACACACACACATGTATCTACACCTCCACATTCAGAGCCGCAGAAACAAGATGCTTAAATACACCAAAACGGATCCAAACCGTCCCATAATGCAGCGCTGCCGTCAGCACATCGGGGTCATTTGTGAGCCGTAAACACGCAGAGCATCTGTGGAGGAATGTGTGAAGCTACACAACTTTTATGTGTCATGTTTTGGTCGTATGACATCACATGGCGCTGACGATTTTTCGACCATGATGAGTGTGCACGGGGGGGGCGCGTCACGCTGTGAGTTGTTCCTCGGTTAACTGAGCGTGACCACAAACGTGCTGCAGTCATGATGTCTTCATCCACGTCCAGGAGAACATTTTGATTCATCACCGGAGACAGAAAGGGAATGATTTGTTGATGTAATTGATTATGGTGTCATGCATCAACAATAAGTCCAGGCGTAGAAGAAAACATCATCATGAAGACAAAGAGACCAGAAACAAGACGCCGACTCTCTGTAATAGTTATCAAATTGTCCAAGTGATCTTACTATCTGATCATTAAGGAAACATGTTGAAGTGCTGGCTTCTCTGACAACAATGCAGCAGCCAGTATGTCCTCCTTCTAACTTTAGATTCTGCTCCTGAATGCTCTGGATTTGTTTGGACCAGAGAAGGTAGGAGGTTTTAAGACACCGCCCACACACGGCCGTTTTGGACGCCCCTCGGTTTGCCAGATATGAGAGCAGTTATCAGGTCAACAGGTGTTGCAGTGATGGAAGCGGGTCAAGAGAAGTGGTTCAGATAGAAGTGATTGTACCCGACCTAAAAAGCCTCTGCATGTTTCTAATAAGCTCCACGAGCAGAAACGTGCTCAAACTAGGATCAATATTGGAGATGCTTTTGAAAAATGGAGAGAGGTTAGAACACAGAAAGGTTTACAGACCCATGCAGAGCTGGATAAACACTGAAGCTTCAGAGTCCACCACATGGTGACCTGTGTGAGCATCCACTCTAAAGAGGAGGGGGAAAGACACTAGAGTGGTCATGTTTTCCTATTGAAGGCTTTTCGTATTTGTGGAATCGTCTGCTTGAAATATTTCACCTTTTATTTGTCCAGGTGACCTCCCCTTTGGCAGTATTTGAATTAATTCATATAAAGTTTATGAATTGAACACTGTCTCTATTTTCTCTTTAATTAGTATCCATTTGCATAATCCTTCCAGGAACCTGCCAACTCATTTCCACTTGCACAGTTAATTTCAAAGGCTATAATTGGGAAATGGTGATAAAGGATTTGCAGAATTTACTCCCGGGATCCCTTTATTTGTTCATAACCATTTCAAATGTATTGTGCCCTAAGTCTCTGTGTGAAGCGGGCTCTTTGTACGCTTCTTCTAAAACGATGCTCTGCTCTGTCTGAGACTGAGAAACATCAGTCACTGATGATGCAGATTGGATATCAAGCTTCTGCTCACAGAGGAAGCAAACTGCTGATTGTTTATTATAGAAGGAATAACGATGGAGAGATTTCAGACAAAGCAAAACAGAAGTTAAACAAAGATCAAATATGACTGGTAAACAGCTTCACTTACGATCGTCAGGATCCTGTTGGTGGATCATTGAGAAACATGAAGCAAAAAGGTAACCATGTTCTGTAACCAATCATGAGAAAAGTCCATCCTCTCCGTCTTCTGCCTGCTCCACTTTTCAGAAAATGTGTGCTCAAACAGGCCGTTTGGAGATTTTCCCTTCATGACATCACAAAGGGCAGTAACCCCTCCCCCAGGTGGGTGACACTCCCACAGCTAGGTGTTTGTTCTGCCCTCTGAGTCTGCCTTCTCACTGTAAACAATAGGGCATGAACGCTTGTTGCTTTTTTTTTGCACCATAGTGAGAAAACTCTTGTTGGGACTCACATCTTGCAGCAGCTTCTCCAGGTTCTCCTGCAGCTCGTAGAAGTATCGGGAGGTGATGAGGCCCTCTCGGCTTTTCTCCAGGCAGTCTCTGGACAGCTCGATCAGCTGATGGTGGATGAAGCTCAGGACCCCGTCGGCCAGCGGGCAGACTCTATCGGGGGACGAGGAGGAGAGCAGCACAGCCAGACGCTCCTCCATCTGAGCCGTCGCCTGAGGGGAGGGAGGCAATTAGGGGGAGGGGGGGGTGAGATAGAGGATGAGTCAGAGAGGTATATACCTCACACATGGAGAGGCAGACATGACCAACAAATGTGTCTGCCCAGGATAATATCATATATTAGAGATAATCCCTCAGGTGTGCATACATGTGCCTGTCGTTCTGAGATAATATTTTACATTTATAAAAGTAACAAAATGAGACTCAGGATTACCTCTACAAATATAAATATATACACAAATAAAGTCTGATACCTCCCAGACATGGGGGGGAGTGCCTTCTCCCAAGCTGACCCCCCATGTCTGGGACTCTCCCCCCAAACATATTCAAGACTGCACCGACCTAGCTCAGGTAACTTCTATCTCAAAAAAGTTTCAAATTGTTCCTAATTTTACAAAAATGAAGATCTTTTACTGCTACACCGGGAATGCTTTTTTATCAGAATGTGTTTTCAACCTTCTAGCAATAAAGATTAAAAAATTAAGGTAAACAACATATTTTTCTTCAGTTTTGTCGTCCATTTGTCTTTGTTTATTATCCCGCAATCTCCTTGCAAATGTGTTCTAGACCTGTGCAGAACGTGTGTGTACAGGAAGTGTTGTGTGTTGTGTACACACCTTGGGGAACCTCTCCTTGTAAACGTGGTTCATCATCACGATCTCATGGTCGAAGGAGATGGGTGAGCGTCCAGGACTGAAACAAACACACAAAGTAAGGAAGAGTGAGGTCATGTCGGGAAAAGAGTTCAGATCTGACTGATTCAAGTTGTTCCACATAAATAAATAAATGTGTTTCTATTTCTGTATTTCATCTGTCAGTGTGAGAAAGGAGATGAAGGTCCAGAGAAGTCCAGAGATCAGAGAAGTAGGACTCTGTGATGCGTGTCCCCCCCCCCCCCCCCCCGGATGCGACAGACGGGATTGTTCTGGTCATCGGAGCGCAGAGGGAATAAGAGCAGCATGGCGGTCACACTCACTAACGGGACCTCGGGGTCTTCATCATGTGTGTAAACTGAGGACCATGACAACCTCTGGAGCTGCACGGCTGCACACACACAGAGGTAGGTGTGTGTGTGTGTGTGTGTGTGTGTGTGTGTGTGTGTGTGTGTGTGTGTGTGTGTGTGTGTCTGTCAGTCATAAAGTGAAGGCTGACTCTGACTCTGTGAGTGTCCGTCAGCTCTCGGGGGGTTTCATGACCTGACAGACTGACAGTGACGTCTCTCTCAGTCCAGAATATCAACCCATCCTTCTCTCGCACTCTGCAGACTCCATCTTCTCTCCCGGGACTCTTTTCTTATTCCATCACACATCACCCCCCCTTCACCCCCCCTACCCCCCCTGCGTCCTACCTCGCTCTACAACAACACCGAACAGCGACAGCAGCAATATCCTTGACCTTTCTGTGGCTCACTTTCAGGACGAGAGGGCGACAGGAGGGGGGTGTGTGTTTTCTTGTGATTGTGTGTTAGTGTAAAGGAGTCGTGGGGGGGCAGAGTCATTTCCAGCAGGTCTGAGGAGATGTTAGCGTTCTGCATTATTCATTCTCTCCATTTCTCTCTGCAAACATCTCACATCTGGTGAGATTGCAATTCCACTTTTCATGTTTGGCACGCCTTAAAATACTCTCCATCTTCATGAATCTATTTCTCTTTACAGTGATGTAATCTCTACAATCTGACGGATTCCTTTTGGAATAATTAGAAGTTAAAAATCTGATCACATAATCCGTCTGTTCATCAAAAGTTCAGAAAGTCTGTTCAACTTTCAGGTCTGCAGAGCTACTTCACGAGCCGTCTGTGTGTGAAAGTCCAGGAAAAACGTACCTTAAAATATATATTTGAAAGACTGAATTGTCTTCCTGTTTGTAGAGCCGGTCACCATGGCAACTAAACGATGTATTCTTCTCACTGACACTCTGAACAGCAGCAGTACATCTAGATACATTTCTTATCGATTGTGCTGCTCGAACCGAGGGGGATCGACCTAAACGCTGCGATCAGCTGTGATCCGTTTGTAACTGCCACAAACAATTTAAAGATGGCGAGGGCATCTTCCAGTTCAACATCAGACTCCTCCATGACAGCTGCTGCTCTGTGTCTACATGTACCTGCTGAGATCGTGTTTACACCTGGACGAGAAATATCGTCATGTTTTTATATTCTGACGCTGCATTTTAACAGCTGCTGACCTCGGAGCTTCTTTCTTCTTTCTTTGATTTTACTCAGGAGAGATAAACGGAGCAGTGTCGGAGATTTGTTTCCTTACTGAGTATTTTTTTTAAAATCCAGAATATTTTGTGTTTGTAGCGTGACCCTGAAATCAGAAAGATGTTCAAACTACTTAACAATAAAAACCTCTAAAATAGAGAATAGATAACGATAAAGGTTTCACAATTCAATTCATTATTTATAATAAAATATGAGAATAAAAGAACGGCATCAGAAAAAAAAAAACCCAACCTTAGAGCTACATGGGTGACGTAAAGGAGGAATTTTGGACTCCATATGTTGGTATGAGTCATCCCCTCACACACACACACACACACACACACACACACGAGAACACACACAGGCACACGTGACCTGTGCGATGAGGTCATCCTTTAACTCATCCATCGGCAGCTCAAAGTCCAATTAAGAGCCTAACAGGAATGAGAGCAGCCTGAACGTGACACACCAGCTGAACGTCTGAGAGGCCGTTTATCATTAAGGTGACACACACACACACACACACACACACACACACACACACACACACACACACACACACACACACACACACACACACACACACACACACACACACACACACACACACACACACACACACACACACACACACACACACACACACACACACACACACACACACACACACACACACACACACACACACACACACACACACACACACACACACGCTGCCATTTGTCTTTTGTTTCAGCCTGCTTTGTCTTATGATTTGTTTTTCTGTAACTCGCTCCTCGCTGCAGGTTTCTTATCTGACAGAATTTCAGAAAGGTGTTTTTAAGACTTTCCTTCCTCCATCCTGATGTCCCACAGCTCGGCTCTTTGTTGCAGGTGAATTTGACTTTTCAACCACACAACCTGAGTGACCCTTAAAAACACGTCCACTGTGAGCCCGCACACTTAACATCTCACTACGAGCTCAACTTTCAAAACTCTGCTTTCATGCTCGTGTTTCTTGAAAAAGAAGAATCAATCAAAGCGCTGCCTCTGCTGCTCGGCTCAGTATTTTAAGGTTAGCCTTGGCAGAGATGGATTCAGCGCCCGAGGCTGTTATGTACATTCTTTAATTTTCACTGAATATCTTCTTCTTCTGTTATTCTTCCTGCGCGCTCGTGGCTCTCAGCAGCCTCAGCCGTTATTAAAATAAATCTCTGTGTTCATAGCGAGCAGCAGCCGAGGTCCAAAGTGAAATCCCCGGGATGAATAAGAGAAGAAAGCCAGACAAAGGCTAATTACAACACGGCTCTACTTCTACTGTAATGGGAAATAAAAATCGCCTCACGGCAATCCGTGCGAAAATCATCCTCGTCATTATTTTGAGAAACGACCTTGGAGACGAGGCTTTGGAGGAAGTTGTGGGAGAGTTCTGTTCTTTGAATGCAGATAAAAAAAAGTTCAGAAAATATTTATGAGGTGAAATATCTTATAAATGCATTTCAGCCCCAGGGTGTGAAAGAATGGCATAATTAAAACGTCGTTGGACGAGCGTTTTCTTTTTTTTTTTTGTGTGAGCAGCTAAGTGGTGAAGTCACACATGACAAAAGACACTCAGGATGCGGAGGAGCTCATTGGCTGAGAGGGTAATTGAAGTAAATCAGAGCAGACAGCGAATCAGATGGTGACGCTGAGGCAGGCGGGGGGGAGAGGTGAGGGGGCTGTGTGTGTGTGTGTGTGTGTGTGTGTGTGTGTGTGTGTGTGTGTGTGAGGTAGAGAAAAATAACATTGATGCATCTCAACTGAGGCAGGCGACTCGGGAAATGAGAGGCCTAATTGACCGTGACAGAGAGCCAGGCTGAGGTGTGTGTGCGTGTGTGTGTGTGTGTGTGTGTGTGTGTGTGTGTGTGTGTGTGTTTGTGTGTGTGTGTGTGTGTGTGTGTGTGCTGTGATTGCTGCAAACCTCAACATGCCATAATGAGAATTTTGATTCCATCGATGCCATTTTAAGTACACGTTTCCTGAAATGTTGACGGTTTGGTAAAACTTTTGTGTCATGAATTCTGTTCCGTTTGTCTGCATCTCAACTTTCAGTTATTGTTTTCATACGACATTTTAAAAACTGCAAAAAGTAAAAATTAAGGCTTTCAGCATTAACTAGTTCATTGCGAATGAAATCAAGATTAATCTCATGTTATTTTGTCCCTTCAGGCTCTCCGTAGATAGTCGTCCTCAGTGTCTCCCTGTAGTCTCAGTGATGTAAAAGAAGAACACTGCTGCATCTTTGAATGTCTCATTTCACTTTAACAAACTCTCAGACAGTAATATCCACCTGATGACATCACACATTGACCTTATGACATCACACATTGACCTTATGACATCACATATTGACCTTTGTTACCGTTCCTTTGAGCTGTTTGAGCTCACTTTGGGATCCCTAACCACTTCCTGTTTCTGTGCAAAATAAAAGCCTAACTATTTTATTTTTTACATGTGAAATAATGGGATTTCAAACATGCGATTAATCGTGATTAACTATTGAATTCTAGCGATATATGACTCTAAAAAGTTTGATAGTCCGAGTAAGAATCTACCTGATTAAGAGTTGCACGACTCATTTTGAAGTTGGGCTGAATTTCAGCCTGATCATGTATCGTTGGCGGTGCTCTGCTGTGAACGGGTGGACACGATGGTGAATCAGGGCCGGAATTTCTGGCATGTTTGATCTTTTGGTGATACGACTGCTCAGACTCGACCAGTGAGAGCAGAGCAACTAGACGATCCCCAAACTTCAGGTCTCTATCCCCCCCCCATTGTGTCTGTCTCAGTCTAATACTTTACAAATGTCAGGATGACTCCGTCCAGGTGAACTCACAGCTCTGTGGTAGATTTAAAATCATGTAAAAACAGAAGCTGTAATGAGTTTGCTCACACTGGAACATGTTGAAGAATGAAGTCTGTGGTTTTTTCAAACAGTGAGGTAATGAGGTGCAGCAGCCTGTAGGAAGCTGCACAGGTGTGATGGATGGATGTGGTCAGCTCATTTCTGATGCATTGACGAGCGGATGGACAGAAAAATGGAGGAAACCAAGAACGTGCAAGAAGAAAAGTCAGAGAGAGGAAGAAGAGGGTGTGAAGACGAAGAGAGAGAGAGAGAGAGGAGCTGCTAAATGATCAAAGAGGACGAGTGTCATCGCTCATCGCAGAGTCGTAACATTTGCATGAACATGATTGTTCTCTGCAGCTCATTTTCATTTGTTCACAGTCTCTCCTCCTGGGTCCAATCATCCTCTCTCCTCTCAGTCACTCGTTCTATCTCTGTCATCACATCATGATTCTTAACCTCGCTCTTCAGATTTCAGCGCATACAGGTTTATCTCCTTTGGGGGTATTTTCATTTATGTGGATCCAAACTGAACCTGGACCCTCCTCCTGAGTCCTCCTCTCCAAAGCTCTCTGTTGGTTATTTATCTGGACCTGCAGACGGTCTGCAGACTCCTCGCTAAGAGCTTTTTAATGACACATGCTGCTGCTGGACTAATATGAAGAGGGGCTCTCCACTGAGGCTCATCCTCCCTGCACATGAGGAGGAGGGGGGGGGGGGGGGGGCATCACGGCACTCAAACACTTTTCAATGTCACCTCCATGAATATTTACCTGCTCTTTACTTTGTCTCTGTAATTACCTCTCTTTTAGTTTTGTCAGCTGGAACATTTATAAAAAAAAAAAAAAAAAAAAAAAAATCTACTCCTCCGCCTGAAACATTTATTTTTTTTTAAATATGGAGACAATGAAAGAGGTCGCATGGGGACACGGGCTGACAGAGGATTACCTGAGACCGTACTGCAGAGCCTGACATCAATCAACTCACACAGTGGGACCCTCATCAGATACCCAGCATGCAACTCTGTCTCTCCTCCTTTCAACTCAGAGGGTGAAAGAATTCAATATCTGTGTGCAAAGTCAGGGGAAGGATGAGGAGGACAGAGCTGCACGAGGTGGAGGAGAGGGACTAAGACGAGAACAAATGAAGTACATAAAGGAATATTTAAAACACAAGACACACAGTTGTTGGCGTCATCCCGGACGTGGTTTTCTGCTGAACGAGATGTTAAGAGAACTTCAAGAGACTTCAGGTTCTGCCGACGAATCAGAGCAAAGCATGGAGGAAAGTTGTAGGACATGTCCATTACGGCAGCTCTTTTGAGGACACGCCCACCTGAAGCTCACTAGAACTCCTCTGCAACTGCAAACTGAGCCGGCCAATCAGAGGAGAGTGGACACGTTGGGAGGCGGGGACAGCAGCTGAAACGAAGCGTTTCAGGCAGAGGCTGAAATGAGGGATTTTACTGACGCCAGAATCAGATTCAGTAAGGAGCTACAAATCTCACAACGCTCCTCAATAGGTGTCCCACACTGACATCGTTAATGCTCAAAGTTTAAGGAGGGATGACACAGAAGGCAGTTTGAAAACCGTCCATTAAAGGGCAAAGTTGAGATGGAGTCGGACAGATTGAATAGAAGACGGGCTGATGGATCCACAGATGAGCAGGTGAGTGTGGCTGATAGGAGCAGGGCGGACTTTAACCTGTCATGAACATGTCAGAGCGAAGACTCTGACCTTTCCCAGAGCCGACATAAAAAAGTAAAATAAAAAAAAACAGTATCAGAGTATGCTAATTTATGTTCATCCTTCAGGTCTGTTTTTCATCATTCAGCCTCAAGAAATATGAAAGAGGAAGATATAAAGTCTAGTTTAATCCACTGAGTAAGATCAGTGATGTTCAGTTCTGATTGACGCTGTCAGGTTTAGAATTCAGTCTAAAAATAACCTTTGTTTTCGTTCAATCAAAAGAAACATCAGATAAAAAAAAGTTAAAAAGTTCAGAGGCCAATCTCAAAGTCACATCGTCATACAGTCTAAAACATAAACAGACTTTATTAACCGTCAGTCATCTGTTCCTGCAGGGAGCTCAGGAGGTTTTATTGGCAGCAGCCGCCATGTTGGAAATGCTGTCTCAGTCTAACTTTCAGTCAACCTAACGACAGGCTGAGAGCTGGAGCTGAGGCGGGTTTTAAGTCTCTTGATAAACCGTTTAAAAAATGAACTGTTTCACCCCCCGTACAGTGTGTGCACATGATGACAATAACTAATCACACCTATTTGTTTTTTTGAACCAGGCTGTAAACATGTTAATCTCTGCTGTAAAAACAGACTTTTTAGAATGGGTGTGTATGTGACTTCCTGTGCTTCTGCAGCCAGCCTCTAGTGGACACTTGAGGAACTGCAGGATTTTGCACTTCAGCATTGGCTTCATTTTTTAACACTGGAGGATGCTGCTTGGACGTAACTAAATAACTGTTGAACTTTATTTTAAAATGTGTTATATACCTTGAGCTGTTACAAAATGAAAGTCAGTAGAGTGTTTTTTGATGCGTTACCCCAACACAACAAACTTCTACTGGCTGCAGCTGCAGGCCTTCAGAAGACGAGCTTCTTTACCACATCAGCTCCAACACTCAGCTGTGGTTGTCTCTGCTCACAGTCAGGACCGGGACAGTGTTTGTGTTTGTGTTGAATAAGTTTGACAGAGCTCCTACCTGAGGCTGCGGGAGCGCGGTCTCATGGCGGGGGAGTGGCGTCCATCCTCGTCCGTGATGCTCTCGGAGCTGAAGTGTTTGGTGAGGAAGTGCAGCTCGTCCGGCGTGGGCTGGAAGGGCAGCTGGTGCAGCTTCTCCTGAGATGAACAGGAGGACTGTGAGAGGAGGAGCACAGAGGGAGCACAGATTACAACCAGGACTGGAGCTACTGCGGGGTCAGGATGGAGCGGGGCGAACGCCGGGGCTAGTCCAGGTCAGGAGAGGACGGGGAGGACGGGGAGGGTTGGCTTTCACTCAGCTGAGTCGAGGTGTTCTCTCTCTTCATGCCTAACCCTGATATACGGAGCGTTTAGTTCTGAATGGCGAGCTGTGGGAGGTCAAATAGCTCAACTCATAAAAGCCCACTAGAGACTTTAAATCATCCCACCAATGTGACCACAAAGACCATCCTAAATATAACCACCCGGGTTAATTCCTAACACAGTGCCTCTACAGATGGCAGACAATAAATCATCATAACGACAGATGTTACACAAACAAACACTCAGGCTCATGAACGCCGCTCATGGTTACAGCTTGTTCGGTTTTAGTCAGAGAAAATCCTCGACTAAGTTCAGATAAAAAAGATTTTGGTCAATTTTTTTCTTTCTTACTTGTGTTCATTTAACTGCCGGTGTTTGGGGGGCAAGGCCGCCAATAAGGGGGGGGGGGGGGGGGGATTCAGGGGGGAGTCTTTCTGTGGCCCAGTCACACATGGAGGTCAGCAAAAACTTGGTCCATCCTGATTTTAAGCATCAAGGACCACATTTTATTCTACACCTAAATACTCACCATCAGGCTAGTTCATTCAAAATGTGAACCCCGTCTTCTTTAAATGATTGGAGGGATGCGTTTTTTTATTTTATTGCGCTCGATAGGACAGCCGAAGAGAGACAGGAAATGTTGGGAGGAGAGAGCGGGGAATAACACGCAGGAAAGGGTTCGAGGTCGGATTCGAACCCATAACCACTAAGCCATCTAGCTCCCCGAACTTTTGTTTTTTGGTAATGTAACGGATGTAAGCAGGCCCAAAGGGAGCTAATGTTAGCCAGGAGGCTAGCGCTAACACTACTGATGGAATGTGCAATACGTTGGTTTAAATTAGAGCCCGATCGATTCATATCCCAGCTCATGATAATGACATATCACATGACTATCGGTATCGGCTTATTCCATCACAGATATGCGCAGATATTACTAGGTCTATGCACGTTGAAGTAATCCATTACTCAGATTACTGTTGTTGTAGCGAGTAACTTCACCTGTTAGTTCTGTAATTGACAGATTGACTGGCGATCAGTCCAGGGTGTACCCCGCCTCTCGCCCAATGACAGCTTCTAACCCTCCTTTCTGTAAATGTTGGGACCTTTAAATAATCACTCTGCACATAAGGAAGTCCTTTTCATCAAACAAGTCATCTATGTTCTGAACGTTTTTTAAATGAACTGACCTATCCGGAATGTTAGAAGTCTCTATGTGGAGTTAAGAGCTCCCACAGTTAGCGGACTCGGCTCAGAGCCTTTGAAGCGTGCTGAGACTCTTTCTACAGGCGGCAGGTAACGAGAAAGTGCACAGCGGGGAATAAGAGAGAGATGAAGGAGCAGTTGAAGGAAAAGGAGATGGAGAGCGATCAGACCAGAGGGACTGTTGAAGTGAGATTGAGGAGAGTAAGGAGTTGGTCTCTTTGTTGCTTTGCAGTGAAGGCAGAGGGAGCAGAATGTTTTATTTCTGTGTTGTTTTGGGATCCACACATACATTCATCTGCAGAGCTACAGGTATGATATTAAAGGTATTTACCGAGACAGTGGAGCTGGGAGTGTTGGTGCCATAACCAGAGGAAGGCAACGAGGCCAGAGACCAGCGTCTGCCATCCGTCCTGCAGGGGAGAAAAAAACAAACAGATGAAGACATTTAAAACAATAACCACAGTCTATAACAGCTATGTCAGGAAGATGCAGATATGTCAGGGAAAATGCAAAACACGAGGAGAACAAGAAGCACAGGCAAAGCCATGAGGAGAGTCCACAGACTGTGCAGGCAAAGAGTCATTATTACCGCTTTTAAACCTGGGCTCTGATTGAATATCTTCAACTCTAAATGACAAATAGGTTCAAAATTTTTTGTATGTTTTCCTGCAGATTGTCATGGCTGCAAAGAAATCGATCCAACTATTGTCCCTGACAGACTCAGATTGTTACTCTTAAGTGTGACATCACTACAGAAAGGATCCCTGCTGAGAGACAGCGTTTTGTCACAGAAGAAGACAAACCGCCCCTCGGTTTGTCAGATATGAGAGCAGTTATCAGGTCAACAGGTGTTGCAGCGATGGAAGCGGGTCAAGAGAAGTGGTTCAGATAGAAGTGATTGTACCCGACCTAAAAAGCCTCTGCATGTTTCTAATAAGCTCCACGAGCAGAAACGTGCTCAAACTAGGATCAATATTGGAGATGCTTTTGAAAAATGGAGAGAGGTTAGAACACAGAAAGGTTTACAGACCCATGCAGAGCTGGATAAACACTGAAGCTTCAGAGTCCACCACATGGTGACCTGTGTGAGCATCGACTCTAGAGGGGGGGACAGCTCTCTATGATGTTTAGAATTTAGACTGCAGTACCCATTTTAAACACTAGGGGTAAGAGTTATATACTGCTCCTTTAACAAGATGTCACTCTCTTCATGATGAAATAATTCTATCGATGTAATTGAGCCTTCCCAAAGACAGCTTGAAGCTCTGAAGCTGACAACATGCCGTACGTTTAGATAAACAATCTGAGCCCATTAGGAGCAATCAACACTTTTGGTGATCAGGTGGATCATTAGTCATTTGGACCCCTGAATATGTCAAAGGGTTGCCCATGTTTGAAAAAACAACAGATAAAGCATGATGGAGTCACAACCTGACCCGTCTACTCCGAACACACACCTGGATTCACACTTTTCAAACCCTGCTTGAGTTTGATTTGTTAAATAAACGGCTACTCAAGTTTTACTCAATTTCTTTTCAAAAGCAAGAAAAGGAGAACATGTTTTAGGGATTCTTCTGCACTGTTCTGGGGATTTGTGCTGACAGGACAGTTATTATGTCATTGTTTTGGAACATTGACGTGTTTCATAGTCAAAACTTTAGCTCTCTGGCACAAAGGGAGATGATACGAGACTCTCAGAATAATATACTGTTGGTGTTTCTTATTCTCTTCCCTGATTCACCCCAAAGTTTTCCAACACCTCATGACCCATCTCCCTACTTTTAGATTCTTAAGACTTCTTCCAGAGATCAGAGAGCGATTCAAAGAAGAGAGTCTGCAGGACGACTTATTGATGTGGGTCAGCGTGTGCTCGCTCAGCCATGCAGGACGGAGGGCAGGAAGGTGACGGCAGGAAGAGGAAGCAAAAAAAAGGGGTCTGGAGCGAGAGGTTACCTGTCAGCCCTGTGTCCGTGACTGTGAGGGAGACAAGACAGGGTTTGTTTTTCTTTTATATGAAGCTGTTAGCAGCTGTCAGACACACACAAACACACATGTACACAAACACACATGAACCCATACACAAACACACACACACACACACATGTACACAAACACACACACAAACAAACACACACACACACACACACACACACACACACACACACACACACACACATGTACACAAACACACACACAAACAAACACACACACACACACACACACACACAAACACACACAAACAAACACACACACACACACACACACACACACACACACACAAACACACATGAACCCATACACAAACACACACACACACACACATGTACACAAACACACACACAAACAAACACACACACACACACACACACATGTACACAAACACACACACACACACACACACACACACACACACACACACACACACACACACACACACACAAACACAAACACACACACACAAACAAACACACACACACACACACACACACACACACACACACACACACAAACACACATGAACCCATACACACACACACACACACACACACACACAAACACACACAAACACACATGAACCTATACACAAACACACACACACACACACACACACACACACACACACACACACACACACTACATCTCATGTTTTTAATATTATTTTGTGAATGTGAAGATCTAAATCCAAGATATCGACCGATATATTTTTTTCTCCCCAATATTGATATCAGTATCGGCCCAAATAATCCCATCTCAGTAAGTGAGGTAAGTCAGTAGAATGAGGCGTCAAAAAGTGTTGAATATGAGGCACCGGATGGCCTAGAGGTCATGTCTTGCCCCCCATGTACAGAGACTATAGTCCACGATGCAGCAGCTGTGGGTTCAAATCTGACCTCGGCCCTCCGCTGCATGTCACCCCCCACGCTTTTCTACTCACTACCTTTCAGTTGTCCGATCTAATAAAGCCAAAAAGATGGCTCAGCAGTTGTGTTGTGAATCAGCGCCGGTCACATCATCTAATAAACATTAGAAAAGTGTTGACGTGAAAGCTACACACACTGATTTTAACTTCCTCAAATTAACATTTCAAAGGTGATGAGAATTTTATGAACTAAAAAGAACGCCATGTCTCTCAAGAAAAAAAGAAACTGTGCAGCTTTTGTGCAAAGAGTGCTGTAGACTCAGATGTAATTCCGTCCTCCACCACAAGGTGTCAGCGCCGCCCTGGCGTCTGCTGCTCAGCTGCATCGCCGAGGTCAACAATCGGACAGAGACGGATTTCCAATTCAAATCGACACTAATGCTCTTTTTGGCTGCTGCACTGCCGCGAGGCTGCGTAACCATGTGTGATGATGTTGTCATGGAAATCTCCCCAGAGGTCCAGTGTGACAGGGGAGGTGTGTTACCATGGGAACATCATCATCTTAATGAAGGGTTGAGAGGCAGCAGGCTGGCAGAGAAACTTTAAAATGAGATTTAAACATCATCTTTTTTTAAAACAAAATGTTGGATTTAAAGTGAGTCAGGAATCTGGACGTGCAGGTGCAGACATGCTCACACACACACACACGCTGCACGCTCTTTCTCCCTCTCCTATCCTCTCAGTAATTACTGTCTGAGCGCAGAGCCCAGACAGATAAGAGGTTTATTAATCCCGGTTTGAGTGACAGCCTCAGACTGATCATCTCCCTCCTCATCGGGCAGCAGCAGCACGGAGGCTCAGTGGGCGCCGATGCCACCGAGCTGTTTCAAACCGTTTCAAAGATGTCGACGTTAAAGCTGCTCATCCATTCACACCTCACACTTCCTCACCGTCTGTCTGAATTAAGAGCTTTCCTGTAATTTAATTTCCAATAAATTATAATTTACCTGTGAAGGAAGCTGCAGCTTTGGTTTAGACACTTGCTGCAGTCTAACACAAAAAGGGGCTTTATTGCATTTTTTTTTCATTCTTGTACCAACATGATATCTGAGCTTCTACTCTGATATTAAAAGAATATTTCAGATGGATAAAATCAGAGCTGCAGCCAGGATTTTTGGGAACACAGCAATCAGATCCCTGAGCTGCTGATCCGTCTCCTTATCAGCCTGAACGTGCACTTTGTCTACATGTTTGTTCATCATGTGGCTTCAGCATGCACACGATCTGATTTCCAGGTGTGACCCTGCTCTAAACACACCTTAGCGCTGGGCGTGTGTGTGTTTCTGTGAGCCTCACCTGCGAGCAGGAACAAAGGAGAAGTGTGCAGCTGTGTTGGGGGAGAAGTTTCGGGGGCTGTCCAGAGGGCTGGTGCCTGAGGGAGGGAGAGAGAAGAACGAGGACATTAAATTACAGGTTAGGAGGATAAACACACACCGTACTGACAAAACACCTGTTTAGATCATCAACTAATAAGATGACAGATGGTCAAATAGGTAACAACAGTACTCCCAACAACATGCACCAGATTACTGCTTTGAAACAAGTTGTAGGGGGGGGGAGGTTAACAGAGTGACTGTGGGGGTCTTCAGGCTCTTTAAAGGTCTTTGCAATACTTTATATAAGTAATATATAAATAGTGAGAAACAGAAATATGAGAAAGAGGCGGTAATGACGGTGGATGAGAGATGGACACAGACACTGAGAGTCTCATTTGTTGAAGAGGACGAGAGGAGGGTGGAGACATCGGAGGGATGACTAATCCGATGTGGATCTACAGATACCAAAATAGTTACATTTTTACTAGAATCATATTAAAGTTTTAAAACTCATGCATTGTGACACTCCTAATCTGAAGGGAAACTCAGCACTGTGACTGTCCTGTGCATCCAATAAATCAGCAGAGTGAAGGGTTAGACACACAGATATACACACGCACACACACAGGGATGTATGGGACATAAAGGCTGGCGGCCTCAGAAAAAAGAGAGATTAAGTAGTCGGACGTTTCCACATCAATTATGCATTTTTCCTCAGCAGCAGAAACTGAAATATTAATATGAGCATTTGCTTCCTGTCAGATGTGAATCTGTGCCTCTGAGCAGAACACGTATGCACACACACTCGAGTGAACACGTGTGTTATTAGTCAAACAGGAGCCTGTTAGCGTGAAACACGTCACATGAGATCCGGATTGTTGCTTCAATTTATTCTGAAGTTGAATTAAGAGGACACGGAGGACATGGAGGACTCTCAGGGGGAACGTCTCTGCACGGTCACACTTCAGGGATTCACATGTTTCTCTGTGTGTGTGTGTGTGTCTGTGTGTGTGTGTGTGTGTAGAGGTTCAGTTCATGTTTAAGGCTCGTTCACAGACAAAGAATCATTTTCTTCTGTGAAGATAAATCACACACAGCACTGATTTATAAACTGGACTGTTTGTGTGTGAATATAGGAAGATATGTGTGCGCGTGTGTGTGTGTGTGTGTGTGTGTGTGTGTGTGTGTGTGTGTGTGTGTGTGACATGAGATCAACGTGTGTGAGGCTACTGGACTTTCAATGTCACAAACTCCTTCTGAAACTAGCGATCCGATTCAGTTCGGTTCAGTTCGGTTCGGTGTGCATTGTTTGGTGCTCCACTGTCAAAAATTGGGAAGGGTATCAAAATAACTGATCCGTCCCATCCCACTTTTTTGTTTCCCTTCTGTTGGGATGCCAAGCGTACCGATCTGACCCTTAAGGTTGGAGCTAGACACACTGCAGTCCGCTGATTGGTCGATAGAGTCGTCACTTCCTGTGCGACAGTGGTAATAAAGAACAAACTCAAAACGCACCTTGTTTACATATCCTGTTAAAGCTGTTTTTGTTTTTCTCCTCGGAGATGCAGACCTTCCTAGAAATCATAGATTTTTGTTTACTGTGTCGCATTCTTCTTCTTTGTTGAATTTATTGGCGGTTTACACTATGTCACGCTGCTGTGATTTAGTGATGTCTAAGGGGACGGTTGGCTGAGGACAGGCAAGCCAGATCAGGGTTAACTGTAACAAACTGTACTGAACCAAACCGGACCGCTTGGTGGAAACGGGGTCCCAGAATACAAGTACAGTATTTTTTGTAGGACTTGTTGCCGGCCTGGCCTAATGCCAAATGTCTCACCACAAATGTTTGACATTTTAACTTATATAAATGATAAAGTAAGTCACAAGTCATGGGCGTCAAACAGAACCAGGACACCAAAAGAAAACCTGCAGCCAAAGTCCCACAGGTTTCTGAAGTCGTGTTCCGTCCACCAGGGGGCATGGGGTCACTTTCAGTATGTTCACATATATCCTGAAGGATCGTAACACTCTCTGTGTGGATTTTAAACCTGAACACTGAAGCAGAGCTGAGAGCACCTGGTGGGCGTCTCGTCAGGTAAAGATAGAAGCTGCTCTGCTGTCACACTTTGAGACACTTTGAGCTGCAGACTGCAGTGACAGTGACCTACTTTGGCAAAGAGCACAGAAAAATACACGGCGTAGGAGAAACATGCAAATGTAATATCTGCATCGTGCCTCTTCAGTCTGACTGCGTCCCCGGGGGAGAGTGTGTTTGGGAGGAACAAAACGCCGCTGTAATTGGGGAAAAGAAAAACTTGTATTTCCTCACGAAGCGTGACAAGAAAGTGAATAAGAGAAAAACTCTGATCCCCGCTGTCTCTCCTTCCGTTCCTTTGTTACAGTTAAAAAGCTGAGAGCTGGGTTTGTTTGACAGCACTCATCAGAAGTCAGAGCACACGACGCAGCTGTCAATCATCCGCTGCCCTTTGCTAAATAACAGCTCGCCGTCAGTCAGGGGGGGCGGGAGAGGAAAGTTCAAGAAGAGCGGACGGAGCGAGAGCCAGGAGGAGACGGAGAGGTTCAAAAGGAGGGAGGGAAGGGCAGAAATGATGGAGATGGAACACACAAAAAAAAGGAGCTGAGAAATGAAAGGAGGGATTTATGCAGACTCTCAACATTTAATAAAAGTCTTTTTTTTGAAGAGGACTCGTCCTCATCAGCCCCCGCAGGATATGAGACTGTGAGGAATGTCCGTCTGATTAGCAGCTAACGACTTCATGATTGAAACCATGATGAAATTCATGATTAGAGCCAGAGAGAGAGAGAGAGAGAGAGAGAGAGAGAGAGAGAGAGAGAGAGAGAGAGAGAGATAGAGAGAGAAGAAGAAGAAGAAGAAAAAGCAATCATCTCTGTATTCAGATGGTCTGCAGGAATGAAGGGGAAGCTTTAATACTCATCGGCTAAATACCAATAACTGTTAGAATTCAGCCTGGGCTCCGGCTACATCATGGCTTGTGTTAGCTTTGAAGCTAATGTCACACTTATCATGAAGTCTATTGAAGCCAAAACAACAACAACAACAACAACATTTGACACTGGTGGCCTCACAGCAGAGAACAGAAGCAGAGTGAGAGCTTTAAAGCTGAAAGTAAATACGAGGCCAAAGAAAAATCCAAACAGCTTCAAAATGAAACTAAACATTTATAATAAACTGAAATAACGGATGAAGACGACCAACTATCTTTAGAGCTTAACGAGGATCTCTCCCTCTCTCTCTCTGTCTCTCCCTCTCTCCATGTGTCTCTCTCTCCCCCCTCCATCTGTGTCTCCCTCTCTCTCCCCCCTCTATGTGTCTCTCTCTCCCTCCCTCTCCATATATATCTCCCTCTCTCTCTCTCCCCCCTCCATGTGTCTCTCTCTCTCCCTCTCTCCATGTGTCTCTCTCTCCCCCCTCTATGTGTCTCTCTCTCCCTCCCTCTCCATATATATCTCCCTCTCTCTCTCTCCCCCCTCCATGTGTCTCTCTCTCTCCCCCTCTCTCTCTCCCTCCCTCCCTCTCTATATATATATCTCCCTCTCTCCCCCCTCCATGTCTCTCTCTCTCTCTCTCTGTCTATCCCCCCCTCTCTCTCCCCCTCTCTGTAATTGTTGATATTTGAACATCTCTCCGTGTCTCACATCCATCCCGTCGTCTTTGTCTCTTCTCGTTCAGTCTCTGTCAGAGATCCATTTATATTCCGTCCTCCCGATCTATACTTCAACTCTCCCCCCCCTCCCCCTCAGTCACCATCAATCAATATCACTATTATTCATCTCTCTGTCTCTCTCTTTACATTTGCCTGGTGGAGGGTGTGTGTGTATGTGTGTGTGTGTGTGTGTGTGTGTGTGTGTTGGTTGCTGATGGTGGTTTTGAGGTTTTGTGTGTTTCAGACGCTGTCGAGTGTTCGACAAAAATTCTGTCAGCCCCAATTTCATCTGTCACACACAGAGCGGCAGCACACACACGTTCACGATGAAATGTGTGTGTGTGATGAAAAACGAGAGAGGAATTCAATTTTAACTTTATAGACAAAAAAATCTATATAACTTAAAAATAAACACTGAACATTTCAAAATAAAACGTCAGAGTTCACACTTTGTCACATTAATATCTGTGGATTTAATACAACCCAACAAATACGGACAATTTAATCAAACTAAAGGGGCTTTGGAGTCACGGTAGTGTCATCATAATACCAGATTTTTAAACTTTGACACGACATTACTAAAAATCAAACTAATTCTGGACTTGTTTTGATACCATGGCAACAAAAATAGAAGTTAATTTAGTTACGCCGTGTCCTAACAGTATGTGAGTGTTAGAGGTCACATGGCGCAGCAACGGATGCTTGCTCGATGTCCGCACTGCATCCGTTAAATATTTAATTCTTTGCTCTGGGAATTGTGGCGCCTAAGATTGGAGAATGTCGCACAGAGACTTAGAGGATCTGTACCTGAGCCTCCAAACAAAAAGTCCAAAAGAAGATGATAGTATGAAGATGATGATGGTCAACAGAAATTATGCAAACCCACTGATCCTCTCTGACTAGCCTCTCACCACACAATTGAAGAGGTAAAAAAAGGTGAAGCCACGCCCACTGCAGATTACCGGAAATTATATCAAACACATGAAAGGAGCGAAACATAACAAATGATCAACAGAGGAACAAATACACATCGTGGCTCCTACACACATCTGAGATTATTCTGCTGCTGCGTCGGACTCCCATCCTGGAGTCTGCCTCCATGATACATGTATGCCACGTGTTTCTGTAACTTGGTAACCAGCGTGTGTGTGTGTGTGTGTGTGTGTGTGTGCCATGAACCTCGCCTTTTCAATAACTTCAATAAGTATGAAATCTGCACGTTTCCCCTCCAACCCTTCAATAGGATAAAAACCCCGACACATTACAAACAGACGGCTCTGACCACATCTTTGCATTTCTATTTGCTTTGATTTTCCGGTTTGCCGTGAAGCTCTTGAAGGTGTGTAGCTCCCGAGGAGCTTTAATGTAGGCAGTTTCTCTAACAGGTAGACGTGATTGATTCATCTTAAAAAACAGCCGAATGTGTCGTCTGCTGCTGCACGCTTCAAAGTTTGTTCAGTTAGGCTTTGAGGCTTTTTCCACCAGATGATTAACATGCTGCTGCAACATGAAATACAAATACCTTTGTGTGTGTGTGTGTGTGTGTGTGTGTGTGTGTGTGTGTTACCTGTGTGTCCGTGTAGAGGTGAGTGAGGTCGTGGCAGGGTCGGGGAGGTGCTGGACGTCACAATCAGGCTCTTCCTGTTGCTCGTCCTGCAGCTGAAGACACAAAAAAAAAAGTTAGTTCTGTGGATTGACTTGTCGACATGACAACTGCTCGATGTGCACAACATCTCTACGACTGTAGCTGCAATGTTTACCAGCTTTGCAATGAACCAAACACAGACGTCCATCATTGATTTGTGCATCTCTTTAGTTAACACTGCAGTCACATGTTAGGAAAACACACTATCAGCTCACACGCTCTAATGAATGACATCTGTGCAGACTCCAAAACATGGTCGACCAGCAGCTCTGCAGCGACACCAGCAGGGGTCCACTGTGGCTGTCACACACACACACACACACACACACACACACACACACACACACACACACACACACACACACACACACACACACACACACACACACACACACACACACACACACACACACACACACACACACACACACACACACACACACACACACACACACACACACACACACACACACACACACACACACACGGCGACTTTTTCAAGTTCACCTTGAAGAGATCAGAGACGGTTTTGGATGCAAGGTGCAGGTTGCAGCAATGCCAGGTGATTGTTTACATTCATGAATAGATGTTCAATGTGATCACTGGGTACGGCAGCCTTGAGTGGACAATAAGTGTGACAGAGATTTTCAGGTTGAGACACCAGCAGCAGTTTACGGTTGTTGAAATGTTTGAAAGTAGTGCTGCAACAACGAATCGATAAAATCGATTAATAAAAGCTAGCTGTGTGTTTTACATTTTATTTTAGATTAACATTTTTTTTAAAGCACTTTGTCAACTTGCTGTAAATAAATAAACAATTAAAAACGAATGTACTTACTACAATGATTTAATAATTTGATGATTAAGCTTCCAGTGTTAATTTTCTGTAATAAGGTGAGAGTTAATACACAGCACTGTATGCAAGTGCATTTAGACACTTAATTAAATTTGTGTAAATAAGTAGTTTTTAGGGTACCTGTATGAGTGTAAATAAATATATATTATAAAAACGTGTGTTGTCTGTAAGTGCTCTTTGGGTTACTTACTTGCCTTTACATAACAATAATTCATAACTAAAACAACAAGGCATATTGATTTGATGTAAATTGTGCTGTTTTACATACTAATACTATCTTTGTCATTGCAGAAAACATCATGTACACCACAGCAAGCATCCGTCTTGACAGATAGCATCCTCAACATGCTCGTCGCTGACATTAGATGTAAGAAGATGTAACTTCACTACAATGATCCCCACCTTGAACCCTGGCTACACTCTTCCCTCAAGGACCCATTTCACAAAGCTCATGGAGACGTCCCTCAGGACCCACCACCAAGTCCTCTGTGAAAAATCGGGACCCGAATTTGTGATATTTTTCAACCAGTCAGTGTGTGGTTACTTTGTTTTCTCTGTTTCAGCTGACCTCACCGTGTTTATCATGGAGGTATCAGGACGTAGTTACAGGTGGCAAAAATCATCAAGTATCGTCAGAAACATTCACAGCTTGCTGTAGTCTGTAGCTGCAACTTAGACCAAAAAACTCCATAACAGAGCGCTGTGTTCACTCCAAAAACTGAACTAAACAGACGGATCTCCTTTGGTGACTATACAGCACGCACCACAGCGGAAACACACACTCTCGATCAGTGTGTGTCCATCGAGACATGAGCTAATCACACCTATTTGGTTTTTTGAACCAGGCTGTAAACATGTTAATCTCTGCTGTAAAAACAGGCTTTTTAGAACGGGTGTGTATGTGACTTCCTGTGCTACTGCAGCCAGCCTCTAGTGGACAAATGTGGAACTGCAGGGTTTTTTCACCTCTGCATCGACTTCAGTTGTCGAACACAGAAGGTTGCCGCTTGAGAAGAAGAAATGCTGTTATTGAAAAGATGCATCTTGTTCATGTTACAGTCAGTTGTAGGATGAAATATATTCTGTCACTTCTCTTCTATCTCAGCCTCTCCGCAGTGAAAAGAGAGAAGAAATGGACACATGCCTGCGACTCTCCGACTGTCTCGTGCAGCGCCGGCTCTCACAAACAGCTCGTGTGAGTCCTGTTAATTGGCCCATCACATCTGCCGGCTGTAATTATGTAGACGTGCAGCTCCGACAGGCTGAACCTGACAGAATGATCAGCAGGAAACACGACAGAGATTTGTGCAGAAATCTCTAATCCATGTGATGTTTCTGTCTCAGGTTTCTCTTAAATGAGATCTTCATTTTGGCTGTTTGTGGGCTCTTATTTTTCTATATTAGTGAGGACCACTTAGACTTCAAGTGAAGGGGAACATTATTAAAAGTGCTCATAGATAGCTCTGTTTCTGAAGACATGGATCTGACACATTATTGGACAAGGAAAACCAAAAACATTCAAACTGGGCCCCTCCTCACTGGGCGCACCCTCACTGCAGGGTTAGCGTGTACGTTTAGTTCGTGTACACTGCTAGCTACCGCACGCTAGCACCAGCTAGCCAAGCCAAGGTTCACACTCGTTTGGAAACAAGCTCTGTCCATGTGGTGTTTCACCTCACTGTGATTATATTTTGTCTTCTTTTGCCGCTACGTCCGCGTCCATAACATTTGCCAGATTGAATCCTGTCAAATCTCTGAATTGTATCCACTCCTAAACTCACCTGCTGCGCTGTCATTGGCTGGAGGAAACACACCAGCTCCCCGCCCAGGTCAACCAAAAGAACCCAGAACAGTAAAATCCAGTCAGAGGACAGAGTCTCTGCAGACACAGTCACCACCACACACGTACGGAGGCCCAGAAGGAACGATGGAGCAGCTTCACTTTAGTATAAATCTTTATTTTATTTAAGGAGAAAGCTGCTGACTCCATCTTTAATGTTTATGTTCCCTGTGTGTGTGTGTGTGTGTGTACTTGTATAAGAGTTTATGATCAACAGCAGAGTTGAGTCTAATTCAAACACCTGACATATGATGCCTGCATGTAATGTAAAAAATTGCATGCTGAGTGTGTGTGTGTTTGTGTGTCCTGCCATCTGTTGAGATGTGCAAAATCAGCAGTTTGAGCGTAGCATGTGGTATACACACACACACACAAACAGCTGCATGAGGGATGAGCTGCCATGTTGGATGTTCAGTGATGTGTGTTCAGGGAATTTTGTCCTCACTCACACACACACACACACACACACACACACACACACACACACACACACACACACACACACACACACACACACACACACACACACACACACACACACACACACACACACACACACACACACACACACACACACATTCTTGAGATATTTCCTATTTTTCTCCATCTCTCAGCAGGTATGACGGCATTTTGCACTTTCCCTGAACCCTTAATATTGACAAAGCTGTGTAGAAATCATGTAGGACGTGTTTATCTTTCATCAGATCGTCCCTGAAAGAAGTGATTTTAATCTCCATATAGGGAGCTTTTCATTCTCTGCAGCAGATACAGTTTTACATGTTTTGCACGTTTGTAGCTGAACCTGCTGTGCAATGCTTAAAAGGCTCTCTCTCCTTTTACTCTCAGTTAGTTGAGAGAGAAATTTCTTCCAAAAATACCAGGATTGCTAGTTCTCTGAAGAAGTACAAACTCTGTGAGATGAGTCAGCAAACCTTTTTACTACGTGCAGCACGGAGAGAAGACAGACAGTCAGGCTCATACTGACCTTTAAATACAGAAGACCACCCGTCAGTATCAACACATCAAAGAAGAGTCATACAGTCAAGAGACCAAAACACCAAGAGGAATGCTAAGGTGGTAGGACGTCAGAGGGACAGTTAGGAAATTATTATTAGGGCTTTCACACTTGCAGAAAACTCCTGAAAAAATTTCCTGGAGGAGCTGCATGTGTGAACACAAATAGCCAGATTTTTCTCTCAAACTTCACCTGGAGTTTCTCCTGTCAAACCTCTAGTATTTTTTCCACAGCAAGTCAGAGTGAGCTGATGTGAGAAGGCAGCGGAATATTCTCCGGAGAATTCACCTCGAGCCAATAGGAGAGGGGAGTGACAGCTTCAGTAAAAGATAGGATTGTTTCACTTCTGGATTAGTTTTGCTAAAATTCCCTTCACACACAAATACAAAAATATAATAAACAACGTCGCTTTTTACTCAAAGAGAACATATTTCTAGGATCTTGTAGGAACACTACTGGCTCTTTTGTGAAATTAGAGAGCCCAGGTAGAGCACATGAGGAAAACCGATAGAGTAAGAGTAGTTAGAAAATAATTAAATCATTAAGCGGGGAGAGAAACAGAAGAACTTTTTTGGCAGTGGAGGATTTGCAGCTGACAGCAGCACACTGAGTCCCACTGAGACTGAAGCACGGGCGGCTCAGTTCGGTCGGGTTAATTTACAGCGACTGTCGCTCACTCGGCTGCTGTTCGACGGATAATGAACAAAGCTCAGTGGTCGCCTCATGAATATGGATTTACAGAACATTAAAGGCAGTCCGAGGCATTCAGTGCACCTGTCAAAATGAGTCAAAATGCAAAGAGGGGGCTGAAGGAGCTGAAGGAGTTTCTGTAACAAAGAAAAGCAGGAGACAGCAAAGGGGGTGGACTCGGTCGAAGACGGGACAGAGAGTTATTGCTTTAAAGATGAACGGATTATGAAATTTAAAAACCTTAATGACATCTTCATCTGTGGAGGATACGAAGAAGAAAAAAAAAAAGTTTCTGAAGTTTTTTTTTTGATGCCACAAACATGAACTCAGTGCAAACTTTTTCTGCCTCGCTCTGTGAGAAAGTCGACTTCCTTCTCCTGCAGGCACTCGGACCCCTGCTGAGAGACGAGGCTCCATTATGCAGAGAGGAATCGAGGCTGCATTTTCATGAGAGAGTGAGTGTGTGTGTGTACATGTGTGTGTGTGTGTGTGTGTGTGTGTGCCTCTCGTCAGCATCAAAGCTCCGACCTGTCAGGTTACAGCAGTGTCTGAGTGCTGCAGGTGAACCTCTGCTGCTGACTCACTTTGATGACTCTCTTCCCCTGCAGCAGCTTTTACAAACAAACTTCTGTCACAATCCACCAATTTTACCCCGAGCATCATGGGAATCCAAGACCTCAACGTTTGTTCTGACAAAATGCAAACAGTGCAATGATGAACTTATTTAAAGCAAAGACATGAAGGGATGTTAATCTACTCGTGAAAAAAACAGTCATTTTTAAAAAGTGTGCTTGTCCTAAAAGAGCGTTTTGACAAATCTGCATCATGAAGATTTGATTTCATCGATTCGAGGCTTCTCACAACCGATTATTCTTTGTCCAAATAATCCTCAAGTGTTTGGTGTCAATACGACAGTCAAATCATAATCAGGCTGACTCTGATGAAAAACCTGCAAAAGCCAATGAGAGAGAGAAAACTGGGAAGAGTCACCAAGCAGATGTCGCTCACAAACATGGCAGCGAACATAAACACAACAGAGCCCTGAGCCAAGAGGAATATTGAAGAAGAAGAAAAAGCAGCTTGTGTAACTATGGCAACAACATGAGTGTCTTTGTAACGTCTCATGAAGACAAGATCTGATCAGTAATGTAACATCAGAAACGTCAGAGTCAGGCAGCATGAGCAAACCGCAGCTGTCTCCTCGAGTTAAAGCTGCAATACGAGCCGCTGCACCTAAACTCAGAGTTTAATAAGTCTGCAAGACTCAGAAGACACACACACACACACACACACACACACACACACACACACACACACACACACACACACACACACACACACACACACACACACAGGTCAGACAGCAGGTGAGTGTGAGGATAAGATCTTCAGCTGAACTCATTTCCCTCACTGAACTCAATAATGTTGGTCTGAGGGTTACAGCCAGCACAGGAAATCAATGTGACGGCCCACGCCACAGTGTGTATGTGACTGTACGTGTGTGTGTGTGTGTATGTGACTGTACGTGTGTGTGTGTGTGTATGTGACTGTATGTGTGTGTGTGTCTTATATTATATTCTCCCGTCTCTTTGTGCCGTGAGCTAGAGGAACAAGCTACAAGGTAAACAGCTCTCTGACCTGATCATCAGCTCTAAAACCTCTTTATGTATCTGATACTGGTGTTCAATAAAGACTCTCATTTCAGCCTTTCTCCCACTTTCTTCTGATTGGCCAGCTCTCTGGAAGCCTTCCTGTGGGGGGGGCAGAACGCTGCAGGGCTGCCAGGAGAGGGCTGCTCTCCAGTGCTGGGAGAAGAGAGTCTATGTTAGAGGTTTCAGCGACTCACGTCGAGGCTTGAAGCCGTCTGGTGAAACTCTTGGTTTCATATCGGGGATCGATGGCGTGATTTGCAGAACAAGTCGTTTAGCGCCCTCTGCAGACTCATCCTGGAATTACTCCAACATACGTTTACCTCATGATCTGAAACTTATCCCACGTTTAGTTTGAGCATTCCAGCATTGTAACACCGTATGTGAGTTTTAAAACGGGGATCAGCTGATAGATCATCAAGACTAAGAGTTGTCAGGTAAAATGTCAACATGTGGGTAAGGTGCTCTGTTCCCTGACGTCCTCCTGAAGTGGTTTCTTTTTCTATCTGACTTCAGCTATTGACCGTAGAGTTTGTCTATCAAGTTTTATTTAAAGTTTCAAAATACAAAAGCTTATTTTCATCCTTGTACTTGTTTACTTGGTGTTTATATTTATATTTGCTGCAAGGGAGAGACGACACTCGGATTTGCATTTGACCTTGAGTGACAATAAAATACACACATTCACAAACAGGACCAGGCTGTGGACATGCATCAGTGGAGAGATGTCAGAGTGCGGCTGCTACACACTGCTAAGCAGGGAGCGCAACAGAGCAGTTGGAGGTTCGGTACCTTTCTCAAGGGCACCTTGTCAGGAAGTGACCTGGCACCTCTCCAGCCACCAGACCAACTGCCATATTTATGATAGGATAGGATACACAACAAACATAGTTTCTTATATATTTTAAAGGCTCTTATTGGTTAACTTCCATCTTACATCAGAGACCTGTTGGAGTGGAATTCGGGCACCTACATGACTCTGTCTTCTGATTGGCTCGTTCTTAAAGTCCCTCAAGCTTTCACTGAACTCTGTAAATCTGGACTCTTGGAACGCCCTCCGGCAAACTCTTAAGTTCTTCCCTCTCTTCCAGAGTTTAGGAATTTGATATCTAGCCACTTTGTTTCAAATTGTAACTGTTTTTAAATAGATCTCAGTGTTTTTTTTTTCACAGATTCTGAGTGTTTGTTGTGTTTTGCTTGTTCTACTGTGCTTGTAATCTCGACGGCATTGAAAATGAGGGAAACCTCAGTGTTCTCTCGGGAATAAATACAGGTTTGAATTGAAATGAAATTAACTTTACTGTCCCCTTGGGGAAATGTATCCTGGACTCAAAGTGCTCCCAAACATTCAGCTGTGTCCCCGAGAATCAATAAAAAAAAAAAAACACTTGAAAAACACGTCCACATGTAAACAGAAAGACACACACCAGAGCAAAACAACACAACATCAAATACACATTACCCATATTACACAAGATTTGCAAAATCTTGAACCAGCACCATCAAGTTCCCAACCCAAGTCCTTACACACTCCTGGTCGTCTCCAAAGGAAGCAGAATAACAATAATAACTTTATTTATTTTATTAGTACGCTGCTGCCTTCAGCTGTCAGAAGCACGACGGATCAACTCCAAACATCACAAACAGAAGACGAAGAACGACAGACACAAAGCCGCCGATGAGGACAAAATAAAAACCTTCTTATCAGCATGATGTGAGCGGCATGTTTTCTACAGTGACAGCTCCAACAGACAACACCACAACATGATGCACACACACCACACATTCCAATCTGCACTTTGACACCCTGGACACTTTACACTGTTTACATTGTAAGAGCCATATTCATGTTTTTGGGTCAAGCTGTTAATCATTTTCACTATTGTGCCACTGGGTGTCGCTGTCCTATTGTTTAAGTCACAGGTATATATGTAAGTCATTGTCAAGGTACGGGAGGTGTTTGACCCCGGAAGGGCTCATGGTTTTTGAGCGCTGAGGCGGCATGGAGAAGCCGCAGCTGTACTGTTTGTTTGTTTGTTTAGAACAAAAGAATGTTTTCACTTCATGGTGCTGCAATAAATGGATTGTATTACGCTGCAAACCAAAGAAACGACTGCAGAAATCTTATTAATCGACAAACAGTATCGTATTGATCTACGACAGTACAGCGTGTCAGCCAGGTCACTCCTGGGAGTCAAACAAAACGGCAGCTTTAGTATTGGACATTATTCTATATTTTGTATATTCAAATATTTCTTTTTTTAATTTTACATTATATTTCTATTTTACTGTATATATGTGTATTAGTAATTTGAGTGTTATTGCATGGCCTTGCGGAACAGTCGTTACATTTCACTGCACATCTGTATGAGGATCATGTGACAAATACAAATCTTCAATCTTGAACCTTGAACCTGCATACTGTATGACGACATCGATATCAAACCGTTCTTTTAAAGTTTCTAGTCAACAGCCTTCTCTTTGTAAATCTGCAGATTAAAACATCCAGTGAAATGTTTGGCAGAGCCGACTCCTTCCTGTTGGAGTCACTGAGCACTGACCTTGACTTTACCATTTTCTAAACCCTACGCTGTAATTCCACATTTTAAGGACGGAAACTTGTTGCTGTGGTGAAGGCTGCAAAGAGGAAAATGAAGTGTGAGGAGGAAAGTGTGTTTTGACGACGAGGGTCAGAGACAACTGGAGGTTGAAGAATAACTTTGAATCTTAATTTGAAACGAGGAAGCTGCCTTCGCCCTTCACGTTAACCTTTTTCACTCTGAATGATGAATCATTTTCCTCCTGATTACAGCTCAACTAATCCAACCCCCCCCAAAACCTGTCGCAGCCTGTTGCTATGCAGGAGTCACTCGACAACCTCTTTCTCTTTTTTAACACACTGCTGAGACAAACAAACACACCACGACAGGAGGTGGTCACAAGGAGCAGAGAAGAAGAAATCTGTCTCCATGTGTGTGCGGGGAAAGCGTCCCCTGTTATTACAGGAAGGAGGAGGAGGAGGAGGAGGAGGAGGAAGATTGCTGCTTCAAAGCGATAAGTACAGCTCTGTCTCTGCCTTTCTTCCCTGCTCGAGGAGCCACTTCAGGCTGTGACAGAACGCAGGGAGAGGAAGAGGTTATCTGAGGGAATGACGGCACACGGACGCTTGGACAAACGTCAAATCACGCCTCAAATCAAACCTGGGTTTGCGTCACCAATACGCAGATGAATTATATTTAATCAAAAAGGACCCAACAGTCTAAGAAACATCCCAGCTTTTTAAAACATAACAGTGACTCCTATTCAAATGCAAAGTCATACAGAGCGTCCTGCAAAAGACAAATCCAGTTATCTGACCTTCATGACGGAGCAACTCCTGCTGAGCATCTTAAAACCTGCAAACAGGAAGAGGAGGAGGAGAGCGAGAGAGAGAGAGAGAGAGAGGAGGGGATACTGAAGACGGAGCAGCAGAGAAATGAAAAAAACTAATCGAGCCTCAAAAAATTAAATAAGGCAAAGAGAAGGAGGAGGAAAAAAAGTCATGAAAACGGCGTACCTATTGGAGCGCCGCAGCATGCTTCTCTCGGGGAGTGAGAAATTAGAGAGCACCGTCCAGAAGGAGTCAGACATACTAACGCTGACGCAGACACACCACCATCGCTCTGACCGGACAAGGTTTTTCCAAACAGATGCTGCCTCCACCTGTCACACCGGCGACAGTGTGAGGGTTGGTGTGAGATGTCTCCCCTCTTCTCCCTCTCTCTCCCCCTCTGATCCTCCCCCTCTCTCTCTCTCTCTTTCTCTCCCCCTCTGATCCTCTCCCTCTCTCTCTCTCTCTCTCTATGCCCCTCTGATCCTCTCTCTCTCTCTCCGCTCAGCAGTGCCCCCTCCCCTTTCCTCTGATGCTCTTTTCTTCCCCTCATCCCTCTGTTTCTGATCTGAGCTCTCGTTAAGAAGAGGCAGACCGGTTATCACTTCACAGAGATTCTCATGCAGATGTTTGATGTTTACCTGTTGAAAACGCCGGAGGGACAACAGCTGTCTCTCATCTTAGACAGTAAAAGAAGAACACAAGAACAATCTAAGGTTGTGCTTTTTTTAAAATCCAATTCATGTTGTAGTAACATTTAAACTGTCGAGTGATGCTCCAGTTAGGTTGGTATAAAAGTTCTTTGAATCTAAGTGTCTTCATAAAGACGATCGTTTCTGTTTTGAAGTCATGGCCTCTAACCAGGAGTAAGAGGGTCATCTCTAACTCATGGTGGGTAAAAAAAAAGGACGGGTAAAGACTGCATTGATGTGGAAACGAGCTCATATGTATGAAAACAAGAAAAAACACTTAACACAAGAACATGACTCCCTCTTCCACGTTCACCTGTGACTACCTTATTCTCGCCGCCTGTGGCTCAGACTGCAGCGTGTCACTACACCCTGAAGGAGGCGCAAGCTCTACACGGTGGTGTCATTTTCTAAAGGCTTAGTTTTTTGGGTTTGACTGCGGCCAACTCAGAGTTTGTTTTCATCGAGGGTGGCAGTGGAGTAGCACAGAGAATCACTCCCATGTCGCCTTTACCTCCGGTCATTGGAAGTTTTTACCCGATGAAAACAAGGCGAGCTAACCCGATGTGATGAGTTCCTCGTTCCGCCCGTTAGCTGAGCACGCTGAAGGTTACCGACAGACACAGAAGGTCAGGACTCTCGTTAAGGATGTTAATGAAAACGACACCACACACACACACCCAAAAACAAACAGGTGTGTTAGGAGGCAACACACACACGCTCATCTCTTACCTCCACAGAAAGGGGTTTCCTCGCTGGTGAACAGGGGCCGACAGAGGGCCGTCTGAGGCGCAGAGGGAAGGGGAGGAGGAGGGGGAGGTGGAGGTGAAGGGGGAGAGGGTGACGACGGGGGGCTGAGCGACGGAGGGATGAAAAGAAGTGGGGGACAGCAGGTGCTGGAGGAGGCTGCTGTTGCCGTGGCAACGCAGCTGAGCCGGCGACCAGATTCTGCCAACAGAGAGAGGAGGGGAGGGGAGGAAGAAAGGATGAAGAGGAGGACGAGAGGAGGGAGGAGAGAGGGGTGTGCGATGAGGAATGTTTAACCTCGTGTGTGTGTGTGTGTGTGTGTGTGTGTGTGTGTGTGTGTGTGTGTGTGTGTGTGTGTGCTCTTTTTTTTTGCTGCCTCATGATGCTCCATATGCTCCGTAAATATTTACATTCGGGTGTTCAGACATTTGCGATGAACTTATCATACTGTTTCTAAACATTTCGTGAAGATGAACCGATTTACCCAGAATGCAACCTGTTACCACAGTAACAGCTGGTGTTAGTTGCAGCTAGCGTTGTAGTCAAGACCACACCAACTGAGACCAAGACGTACCCGAGACCACAGTGCTCTTAGACTGAGACAAGACCAAGACCATTACTGTAAATTCATCATCTTGTGTGCAGCGGCCGTGGGTTCGAGTCCCGCTCTCTCCTCCCAACATTTCTGTGGTATCCACATGTTGAACATGCTGAGGTGGTTTCAGAGTGAATAAATGTTTCTAATAAAGACACATGAAGGTAAAGTTGTTTTCTTTTTGTGTCTCCCTGTCTCAGAGTGAAGAGTAGACACATCAATCAAACTACAACGGGTCTAAAGACGTCCTCTCCGTCTCTGCAGAGTTCAGGCGGTTCAGTTGGCACGGATCAAAAGGGCACGAGGACCTTATGGTGGTGGTCTCTCCCCCCCCTCCCCCCTTGCTGGGTGGGACAGAACGGGTGAGAGACCACCTGCTGCCAAGTCAAGAGCTACACACTTTTTCAGAACGTGCCGTGTTTCCCTTCTGCAGACCGCTGAGCCATCTGTGGCGTCCAGATTTTTCATTTCCATAAAGAAACGGATCAAATGAAAGTCTGGAAGAGAATCACAAACAGGAGGAGCTGCTGCATATGTCAGAGAGGAAGGTCCAGTGTTTAAAGTTTGATTTTAGAGATGAGGTCATAGTGAGGTCATTCAAACAGGATTTATAAATAGATTAAAGTCCAGAAGAGTGTGACTGACAGCGCTGTGACTGTGAGCGTTATTATGAAGAATACGCCCCCGCATCGCGCCCTGCCTTAGTCTTGGTCTTGACTCGGTTTTGATCCCTAACTGTTTTGGTCTCGTCTCGATCTCGGAGCACTCTGGTCACAGGTTTGTCTTGGTCTCCGTAGGTGTGGTTTTGACTACAACACTAAGCGCCAAAGGTCGGACTTGAACCCGGGCCGTCCACTTTGAGGGCTATTGCATCCGTACATGGGGTTTGACCTTACTGCTCGGCCATCTGCGCCCCGATATTTGTCAAAATCCTGATTATTTTATTAAGACATGATCATTTTTGGGGGGATTAATGTTAACGCTGACAGCTCTACTTTTTATATGAAGAATCAAAAGTTAGAAATCAATTATTAATCCACTAATGACCCTCACAGCTAAAGGAAACACCGACGTGTGTCGCCTGTAATCATAGTTTGACCTCTGTCCCTGTTTTTATCTCTTCCTTCCTCTCTCTCTTTATATCTCTCTCGTCCTATCTCTTTGTCTCTCTCTCTCTCTGTCTCTGTTCCTCTCTCTCTCTCTATGTCTCTCTCTCTCTCTCTCTGTCTGTGTTCCTCTCTCTCTCTTCTCATGTTTCTGTGTGCTATAGAAGCTTCTCTTCTCTGACTCAGTATGTACACTATGTATGAACTGTATAACCAGTGTGTGTGTGTGTGTGTGTGTGTGTGTGTGTGTGTGTGTGTGTGTGTGTGTGTGTGTGTGTGTGTGTGTGTGTGTGTGTGATGTAAGCCGGACATGAGCCCCCCTGTTCACTCACATATCTAGTGTTTATGACGGAGTTTAAGGAACAATGTGAGAAAGATTTTTGTCTGTTTTTTATCTGCTTCTTCTTTTATACTCAGCAGGTTTAGTAATCCCATAAATCCAAAAATATCACCAGAAAGATTAGGTTTTCATCCAAATGTTTCACCATTTTTCAGCCAATGTAGAAAAGTTAAATTAGCTAACGTTACAGTTAAGAAGAACATAGAGGTCACAGTTTTTAAATTACATTTCTACCAAACATCTTCTGAGTCTGGATCACACTGACACAGGAACTGAAGTTGTTCAGCATCATTTACCAAACGGATGATGTGCTGACTTTGCAAAAGCTGTAGAAACTTTTAAAGGTCCAATCAGTGAGACGTGTAGAGAGTGAAATGATAAAGGTATCTTACTATCTGATCAGACATTATGGAAACATGTTGAAGTGCTGTCTTCTCTGACAACAATGCAGCAGCCAGTATGTCCTCCTTCTAACTTTAGATTCTGCTCCTGAATGCTCTGGATTTGTTTGGACCATAGAAGGGAGGTGTTTTTTTTGGAGGAAGTCTGTGTTGACTACAATGCGGGATACAACCCGTACAGGTACAGGTGTGCTGGACGACTGTAACGCATCTGACAGTTATAATCTGACCTCCAGCTCTCACTGAAGAACAGACGATCCATGTTGACCCCGCCTCTCAACCCAAAGCATTAAAACCCAAAGCTCTCTGCACAAAGCGTTACAATCACACATTTAACCGCCGGCTCCATCGTTAACTTGGAGTCACTTAATAAAACCCTGTAGTCTGTGATGTGACATGTGTGCACGCTTGGGAGTAGGGCTGGGCGATATGGACCAAAACTCATATCTCGATATTGATTAGCTGAATGGCGATACTTGATATATATCGATATGTATTTTATTAACAGTGAAAACACATGGAAAATAAAATACCTGTTTGTGAATTTAAAAAGTAATATTATAAAATAAAAATGTTCCTTAAATACAGAAAAAGAGAGAGAGAGGAGGAGAAGGGTTAAGAGGGACAGACAGTCAGTCATCATCAGTGAGATGAGAAAAAGGTGACCTGGCACCTCTGTAATGTTATTTTAATGCAACATAAACTATATCGATTTTAACGATATTGTCTTATCCTATATCTTGTTTGAAAATATATCGATATATCTTAAAAACTCGATATATTTCCCAGCCCTAACTTGGGATTGTAGAGAAGAAGATCTGTAAAGATTCTCCTCATGAGTATGATCCTGTAACTCCTGTAGTCTGAGCCTGGCTCAACAAAGTCATGTTCACATTTCTCCTGAGCTAATGCTAGCATGCTAACAAGCTAAACTAAGAGGGTGAACATGGTGAAGTTATTGTTGGCGAGTTAGCACGCTGATGATGCTCCACTCTGTCTGAAAAACAGCAAACCAGAAGAGCGTTGACTTTTGTCTTTTAAATTTAGCACGTCACACAACGTTTGTTTTTTTTATTTTCCCACCAGAAGGTCAAAATATTTGTATGTTTTTACGAGAATGTTTCTGTTTTTACGGGCAGTCCAATGACTCAGGGTGTAAATCAGCACTGTGTGTAAACGACAACATGTTTACACTCGACTGTTTTCTACCTGCTCCGTCCCTAACAAATAAACAAACACATCCAAACATGTTGCTCAGAATAAAACGGAGCTGCTGCAGACTTCAGGAGCACAAAGATCAGATTCATGTAAACAAACTTCAGCTGCCAAAAGAAAAACGAGGAGTGATGGATCTGATTTCTCCCTCACACACACTTTCTCAGATATCAGCACACACTCTGTCTTACTGGAGGCGGAGTTGAGGGGCTCCCGCTCGCTCCTTCCTCTTCTTCATCTTCTGTCCCGGGACTAAAGGCTCCGCTTTAGTCTTTAATAATCCAGCGTCCTGCATCGTCTAGTCCGTCCGACCGTCACACACATGCTGAGCTGAGCGCCTGAAAACTGTCCCCACACTCAGTCCTCCATGACACAACTCTTAAATATAAAGGTGTGACCAGAGAGAGAGAGAGAGAGTGTGTGTGTAACGTCAGCACCTGCTCTTATCTCCACACACAGTGACACAGTTATGCGAGGTATCTGGGGTAGATTGTTCCTCCCGCAGCAAGCACGGACACGCTGAGTCACAATCTGACGGGCTGCCTCCAAACACTCTTTACAACTATGAAACACACACACACACGTTTGTCTCAGCTCAACTCTTCCAAGGTTTCCCTTTCCTGAATTTAAAAACATCATATTAAGTTGATGTGTAAAGTTCAGAGTAGTTCAGAGTAGCCGACCAAAAAGCTCCAGACGCTGATCGGTCTCAGAGCGACGTTCCCCAGGAACAGAGTGCTCTCCCTGGGTACAATCCGACCAGTTAATCCCCCTCAGTTCCTGGAAGCCTTAGTGAGTCTGTCCGCTGACAGAGGAGAGGACTTACTGAGTCCTCAACAGACCGAGACACAGAGGGAGGAGGGAGGGAGGGAGGGGGAGACAAAGAGGGGGGGCGGGATATGAAGCCAAGAGGGAGGATAAGATGTTCTTCTGACCGATTCATTCACAATATTTACTTTTTTTTAATAGAAAACAACGCTGAACTGAAAAGACTGGCTGCAATCACTCCATGTGCAATGTGTAAACTTTAACTCTTGTGTGCTACAACATGTCCAACATTTTAGTGAACTACGTGCAACAACAGAAACTGTTTTTGTCCAGTCTTTGTCTTTTCACATTGTTTAAATTGTTAACAGCTTTTATTCTGAAAGTCTTTAATTGAATTTAACCCTTAAGGCCCCTTAGGGTTAAAGACCTTTTTTTTGTTATATGTTGGGACAATTTACAGACAGGAAAACATTGGGAGGAGAGAGAGGGGGGTGACATGCAGCAAAGGGGCCGAGGCCGGGTTCAAACCCACGGCGGCTGCTTCAACAAGGACGACAGCCGCTGTACAAGGGGGCCACATCATTACCGCTAGGCTATCTGGGCGCTCCCCACAAGGCCCACACTTCTGTGACTTTTAAAATATACTCTAATCTTTATTGGCTTCTGAAATTAATTTGGTTTTCAATTCATTGTTATGACTTCCTCAAGAATTGATTTAACCTTTAACTTATTTAAGAAGGTAGTTTAACGTTACTTTGAGCTTCTCAAAAGCTGTTTGAGCTTTAGGGTATGCACGTTCTAGGTTATTGTCTATTTTTGCTAAGATTTATTTTCGAGGCTTGTTACGTCTTTATTGTAGAGACAGGACAGATAGAGTCAGAAACCAGGGAGAGAGGGAGAGTGGGTGACGACATGCAGGGGAAGGAGCCGACACAGGTCAGACCCCGAACCCGGGTCAGCCTGGAGGACTACAGCCTCCACACACAGGACATGCACACCATCCACTAGGCCACGGCCGCCCCTTCATTGACCTTTAAATCAGCCTCCTCGATTTTATTAGTTTATTTTTCAAGTCAATAATTCAGTGCGACATTTTAAACCTTACAAGGTAAACTCTCCTCTCTGACACACACACACACACACACACACACACACACACACACACACACACACACACACACACACACACACACACACACACACACACACACACACACACACACACACACACACACACACACACAGAGTGAGTACAGATGATATTATCAGAGTGTGTGTGTGTGTGTGTGTGTGTGAGCTGCAGCTGTCCTCTGTGTGTGTTAGTGTGTGTGTGTTTCTGAGAAGCCCAGGGACACCGCTGACCCTAATGGGCTAAATGCAGCTCACATGCCAGATTGCTAATTCATACACAATGGACGGGATCACAGATGGATCTGACCGGGGTACAGTTACACACACACAGACACACACACACACACACACACACACACACACACACAGCTACATACACACACACACAGACACACACACACAGACACACACACACACGTAACACAGAGGTAATATGGAGCGATTACTAAAGTGATGTAAGAGCTGCAGGACACGAGAATGTCATTACACACCAATCTAGACATACAGTGTGTGTGTGTGTGTGTGTGTGTGTGTGTGTGTGTGTGTGTGTGTGTGTGTGTGTTTGAAATTAAACCTTGCCATAATGTCCCCTGAAGGTTCCTCCTTGTTCTCTCTGCTGAAACAAACACTCTGTTCTTGGTCGTATTGATCTCGACCTTTGATCTGATTATTGTAATTGATTTATTCAGCTGACTTTAAAAAGGATAAATTGAGTTTCAAACTTACACAACAGCAACAAAAAGAAGCCTCTTCTGTTTCTCCTCTGAGAAAAATCCAAACCAAAGCGGACTCTAACTTTATGCACAATAATTCTATTTCATATATACATGGATTTGTTGGATCCAGGCACCCCCACACGGCCGTTTTGGACGCCCCTCCGTTTGTCAGATGTGAGAGCAGTTATCAGGTCAACAGGTGTTGCAGCGATGGAAGCGGGTCAAGAGAAGTGGTTCAGATAGAAGTGATTGTACCCGACCTAAAAAGCCTCTGCATGTTTCTAATAAGCTCCACGAGCAGAAACGTGCTCAAACTAGGATCAATATTGGAGATGCTTTTGAAAAATGGAGAGAGGTTAGAACACAGAAAGGTTTACAGACCCATGCAGAGCTGGATAAACACTGAAGCTTCAGAGTCCACCACATGGTGACCTGTGTGAGCATCGACTCTAGAGGGGGGGAGGGGGGGGACAGCTCTCTATAATGTTTAGAATTTGGACTGCAGTACCCATTTTAAACACTAGGGGTAAGAGTTACATATGGCTCCTTTAAAAAAACAGTGGAAGGTCCCATTAAATCTTAATCAGAGAGCGGGTCAGCAGGACTGTCGGTCTTTGATGTAACACTCAGAGTCAGACTTTGTCTCAGAGCATCACATCCTGATCTGTGTCCATTAAAAAGAGCCGCGGCTAAGATCAGCAGGACGCCGCCACCGCCGGCCAACTGTCACTTCCTCAGAGAGCGAGCAGCCGGGACACAGCCTGAAGATCTCACAGCAGAGAAAGCAGCCCCCGTGGATCGGCTCTGACATTACAGCTGTGATCAATCAGATCTGAATCTTCAAAGAGCGAGCAGGAGAAACAGGAGGGATAACAGACGAGTGTTTTCTAGTTTTACACCTCTTCTTATTTTCATATCATTCCTCGGTGTCACTGCAAAGATTTTTGATCATAAAGAGTTCAGAGCTTCAGGAAATCAACACAACGGGCAGAAAACCTTCAGAATTCTTGGGTTTGTTAATTCCTTTAACTACCACCTCTTCCAGTTTCAGCTGCTGCTCTCTGCTCACAAACGTCCACACAGGCTGATTCAGTCACACAAAGAGCACCTTTACTGAGAAGGTATGAGGTACGTGGAACTCACATCCTTGTTTTCAAATCTTATCTGGACGAGTCACAGTCATGCACGGCTGACCAGCAGCTTATGTAACAACAAGACATGTAGGAGAGATTATTATCCACTTTAAGGGTTTAACCTCTGCAGATGATCCAAAATGGACTAGCACGACGCAGCAGCATGAGTCGTCTTCATCCTTCCTAAAGGAGCACATGTCACTCGGCTGTTCATCTCCTTACTCTGGCTCCCAGTTACTGCTCGCATCAAATTTAAAACTCTGCTGCTCGCTTACAAAACAGCGACAAAAACGTCTCGTTCTTACTTTAACTCTCTGATCCAGGTCTACACTCCCCCCCCCCCCACTACGCTCTGCCAATGAAAGGCGTCTGATCCAACCTTCACAACAGGGTCCTAAGACGCTGACTAGACTCTTCTCATCTGTCGCCCCCCGGTGGCGGAATGAACTTCCAAACTCCATGTGATCTGCAGAGTCCCTCTGCACCTTTAAGAAAAAGCTAAAGACCCAGCTCTTTATGAACACCTACGACCTTCATGATGACGATGATGTGTAGGATTGTTTTGATGCTGATAAGAACTCTTGAAGAACAGCTGTCAATGTTGTGCTCTGTCTCTGGTCACTTCCTGTCAGCACCTGTGTGTCCGATCAGACTAAAAGCTGTTCGTCTGCACTTCCTGACGTTGACATTGAATTGTAGAGTTGTACTTTAGTGCTTCTACATTATCGGGATTAGCATTACTCGCGAAAAGTTTGCTAGCAAGGCGTTTCCCTTCTCTGAACTGCAAACTTTAACATGCTCACTGGACCTCACTGCTTCCACATTTACAGATAAAGTGTCAAACTATCAGGCCACGATGTCATTCTGTGTTTTTGCAGGAATCAAGACTAAGGACTCCTGGAACCCGTTTCTGCTTTGACATCCAGAAGTTAAAAGACTAATTTATGACAACTCAGACGAAGAATATGACAAATGTAAACAAACAAACAAGATGACAAGAATGCTGAACTCCAGCTGAACTTGTGTGATGTTAGTAAAACAGCTGATATTGGTCTTTAGGTGAAGATCGATATCATCTGAACCCCCTTTGTTTGAGTCCTCATGACCACTCAGGGAAGCTTAGACGCTGCAGAGGGGTACCATCGTTATGATAATCACACTCCTTACACATCAGTACTCTCCATCATTAAAGGTCTGACTTTGTTTCTGAACATGAAGGTACTCTTTGAGCAGGACAACAAATTAGCTGTACAGAAAACACACACACACACACACACACACACACACACACACACACACACAGATATATATATATAGGTGTGCATCTTTCCCAAGTTGGATGCTCAGCTGTTCTCACACACACAGACACACACACACACACACACACACACACACACACACACACACACACACTCAGGCACGGACTCAGCGGCTTTTCAACTTTGACCTTTAACCTTTACTGGAAGCTCTCTGTGTATAACTTGATCAGGATTAACAGCTGAGACTGAAAAAACTAAACAAACACACACGTGGAGCATGGACTGAGACATAATTAAAGGAGCAGTGACACACACACACACACACACACACACACACACACACACACACACACACACACACACACACACACACACACACACACACACACACACACACACACACACACACACACACACACACACACACACACACACACGCTTAAATCTGCACAGCGGGCAGAAAGGGAAAGACTACACACAGCAGCACAGACGATGATCAAATCCTTCACACCTTAAACCCCCTGATAGAGTCTGGGACTGTGTTTGGTTCATTGCATTGCAGCCTTAAAGCTTTCTTAACTTTTCCAGAAGACACCTCTGGGAGAAAAACTGCAACAACAACAATGCATACAGGAAAGGCTCTGATTGGACAGAGGACAGAGAGGATGATGGGTACTTACAAACTGCCTCTTCTGGGAAGGCTCAGCTCCTTCTGAAAGAGAGAGAGAGAGAAGGAACATTTAAATGAAGCACTTCAGACGTGACAAAAGGTCAGTACAGACGTTTCATCAGCAGGTGGCACTGTTGCATCATGGGTATCTACCAGAGAAGTTTTAAAATAATGATTTATGATTTTTGTGGTGTTCAGTCTTCACTGCTTTTTACAATATTTTTGGGATTGCCTGCAAAACAATCCCTGACAGGTGAGTGAGTGACATCACTACAGAAAGGATCTCTACAGAGATATAGACGTCTTTGTTACAGAGGAAGAGGATTCTTTAAGAGGTTTATCTTTTGGGCTTTTTATGCCTTTATTTGAAAGACAGGACAGGACAGCGGATAGAGTCAGGAATCTGAAGAGAGAGCAGGGAAAGACATGTAGTAAAGGATCCACAGGTTTGATTTGACTCCTCACATGGGGACGGCACATTAACCACTAGGCCAGTGGTTTTTAAAGTGAGTCACGAGACTCCTTCCAAAAACATATAAAATTGCATATTTTACCCGCTATTGTGATCATGTATATTTAAAAAAAAGTAGTTTAAGAGATTCTGTGTGTTCTGCTTCAAGTGCTTTTTGGTGTTTGGGCTGTTGTGTGTTGATCTAATGTCAGTGTTTGGAGAGGCCTAAAAGTGAAATGTTAAACCACTTCCTGGGACAACGGGCGTCCCCTCTGGACATCATAGCACCGTTATTATGGGGGTCGAGGGGTGAAAAGTTTGGGGACCCCTGCACTTGGCTACAGGCGCCCCAGGAAGATGATGTTTTCACACCGCTCTCCCAGACTCAATTTATAAAAATTGGAATTAAAGCTTGCAGAAGATGAACATTTCTGCCAAAATCAGTCACTCTGTTTGTGTGATTGTGTGAAGCCGGTGTTTCTCGATGATGCAGAACACCTGAAAAACACACAAATCTACACAGTAATCAAGGCTGCACTAACCAGGAACCGACTTGTTGTGCAAAGTAAAATCTCCCTTTACTTCAATGACATTCGGTGGCTTTAAAGAGAGCGATGTTACAGCAGTTTCTGTTTTTAAGTTTGCCTTTAAGACCAAAACATATACAGACCCAGGACCAGAATGCTTCGTTAACATTATGATGAATACAAAGACAAAAGAACAATCATCCGTTGCACATCAATTGAAGGTCAGAGGAGATTTAAATAAACTTCATGCTGCCAACAATCCTCACAATAACATTTAAATTACACAAAGTGAAAACTTTATATCAAATATGGGAATCTAAGCTGCAGGAAGACCGCTAACGTGAGGGCTTTTACTTTAAAATGAAACACAGTCTGTTTGAGATCATGTGTCTCAGGTGATTCTCTCTTCTGCACTGACGCTGCAATTTCAACATGTGACCACAAGGGGGCAGAGGAGTGTCATCATCATGAGATTATAGAAACACAAACTCTGCTGCTCTCCATTCTTTAATCAGTAAAACCTTCAGACTTCTAAATCTAAATGTGTGAAATGTGTTTAAAAGTGTCAGACAGATTCACAGCGTGTGACGTGATGCAACAACAACACACAACACGTAAAGTACACAACCTGTGACACAGCTCAGAGTAACAGACCAACAACACTGCAACATCTGGTGGAAAAAAAACATGAGACTCCATCTTTCTCCAACCTACAAAACTGAAGACCCAGTCCAACCTTGGAACGTGTGACCCCAACGACCCACAGACTAGAAACTTCTAGCTCCAGCCACCGGAAAGTTTAGAACTGAAGAAGCCACTCTGGAGAACTTCAAAAAGTGGTCTCGAGAGTGGTCTTGTTTAAAGTACTAAAACTTGCTTTTGAAAGGTTTTTAACTCGAGCGCTTGGCGCACTCGGAAAAAAGTGCTTTTTCTCCCGGGGGGGGGGCCTGCTGCTGCAAACGCTCTCTCCTCATAAAAAAGAATTGAAAAAAGACGATGGGGCTCAGAAAGAAAACCGCTAGGTGGACACAGGGTCTGATGCTCACTGAGCATGTGCAGAACCCTTTAGCAGAGGGAGATGCACCTTTTGGCTCTGTTGTTATCACTACATCGCCCTTTCTGTCCATCACACACTCTCTGACACACACAGACACAGACACACACTCTATAACACACACACTCTGTTCCTGCGTGGGACGGCTGTGTCATCAGAGTCAGATCGTCTTCCTCTCTCGATCTCCTCGTTTCTGTGTGCAGATAAGCTAATGGATGTAATGGAGTTTGGCTGAAGCACAGTGAGTGGGAGAGTGGCTGTTTGGCACAGGTCTGCACTGAGAGTGTGTGTGTGTGTGTGTGTGTGTGCATGTGTGTGTGTGTGTGTGCACTATGATAACATCGATCAAATTTATGGTTACTCTTCATTTGGCCTGCCTACAACAGACCAGGCCGAAATTAACCAATTAGCTGTTGTGTGTGTGTGTGTGTGTGTGTGTGTGTGTGTGTGTGTGTGTGTGTGTGTGTGTGTGTGTGTGTGTGTGTGTGTGTGTGTGTGTGTGCTGTCATTTAGAGCAGACACAGTGATTCTATTAGTCCTGTGAACAGATGTTGTCCAGACCCAGAGGGATGGAAACGAGCATCACAAAGTGCAGCCGACCTTTAATGATCCTACTCTCTGTCGCCCCCTGTAGGCTGAGTTCAAACTGCAAACATAACTTTTTCCTCTGAGCACCTGTTCTGCTCTTTCTTAGAATACAATGTCTGACTTCACAAAAACAACAACACAACTATAAATGTGAGCTAAGGCTATCAGCTGAGCCAAAAAACAGAAATAAAAGAGATGAATATATTTAAACCCCTCTATTTCAGCCCTGCTCAGAACAGGCTGTTTCTGTGTCTGTACCTTTAAATATGTAAATGAGCTGTGTCTGACCACGCCCCCTCTCTGGAAGGGCTTGGGTGTCTCGGGCTTTCTCGCTCCATGTCCTATTGTTTACGGTGAGACAGAACAAACACCTAGCTGTGGGAGTGTCACCCATCTGGGGGAGGGGCAAAGAGGGAAAATCTCCAAACAGCCTGTTTGAGCACACATTTTCTGAAAAGTGGAGCAGGCAGAAGATGGAGAGGATGGACTTTTCTCATCATTGAGGGGTTTGTAGACAGACTAGAGACACATGTTAGTGCTTGTTATCAACCTGTATGGACCCGCAATGTAGACGTCATATATTTCAATAGAAACACATAAGTTAAGTTAATTAGCAAATATCTGAATAATAAAATGTAAAAATGCATGCAAAACAAAAAATAGTGCAGTAAACAGTGAGAGGCTCATCACCTGTCTCCCCCCCCCCACTGTGACTCACCCGTCTGAGTCTGCAACATAAAAACAGGTGCTCAAAAAGGAGGAGAGGTAAAAAGAGTGTGTGTTAAAGCTCTCTAAGTCCGCCCACACACTGTGATGTGAAATGATGCTCGTCTGAAACCTTCCTCTGACACTTTATTGCATTACATTGCATCTGTGTGTGTGTGTGTGTGTGTGTGTGTGTGTGTGTGTGTGTGTGTTTGTGTTACTGCTTTCCGAGCCCTGAGGGAGGATGTTCAACCCGAAGCCACCATGCAAAAAATAACCCAAGAGGAGGAGAAAGCTAATGCCTGATATAAAAACACAAAGACACACACACACACACACACACACACACACACACACACACACACACAAACAGCCTGCTCGTGTTAAACAAACCAAACAGCCACAAAGAGCCGTGATGAAATTATCCTCAGTGACGGAGAGGATAAGAGGAGCAGAACACAAAGCCTGAAGCAATCCGCCCGATGGAATACAAGCATCAATAATACACTTTACTGCTGAGAGAGAGAGGAGGGGGGGGGGGGGGGGGGTAATGTGATTAGAGAGATGGAGAGAGAGAGAGAGAGAGAGAGAGAGAGAGTGGAGGTAAAGACTTTTACACTAAAAGGTAACATCTCTGTCTAAACATGTCATGATAACAGGGCCAGGACCACAGAGAGCAAAGGTAGACACAATTAAGACCTTCGTACAAGTCAAGTCCCTTCATCTTTCCTGCCCCCCCTCCCCAGTCCCCCCTCCCCAGTCCCCCGCTGACCTGCACCCACATTGCTCAGGGCCCAACCCGAGCTCCGTTACCTCTTTTACATATCGTCATCACAACGTAATAGGAGTCAACATAATGGATAACAACACAGAGAACATGACAGCTGCTTTACTGAATTTGCGGCATTTTTTGCATCGTTTGGGTCGGATACGGCCCCTCTAAAGCCCCGCCTCCACCAAACTCTCAGGTTCCGATCAGTACGGTACAGTACGTTCTGGTACGGTACAGTATGCATTTATTGGCATTTTCACTGTCAAAAGTTAAGGACTGGTACCAAACCAAGCGACCCGTACAGTCCTATTATATTGCCAACCCTCTGTTTGGGTGCCAAGTGGGAGGAGCTAGACTCACTGCAGTCTGTTGATTGGTTCAAAGATTTTGTCACTTCATGTGTGACGGCCGTGTTAAAAAGACCAACACAAAAGGTGTTAAAACATGGCTGTGGAAACGCAAGCAAGATCAGGATTCATGTACTAAACTGTGGTGAACTAAACGGGACGGCTTGGTGGAAACGGGGCTTGACACTTCGGGATTTTTCTTTTTCGTCTTCTTTAAAGTCATGACACAAACGTCCCCGGTCAGACAGAACAGCAGATGTTGCGGCCACACGTTGAGTGTTTAAAAACCCTCTTCAGCCTCTCATTATATTCAGATTCCTCAGTAGCCAGGTGACCACACGTAAACCCCTCTGACTGAATGAGCATCATAAACAGCTGCTGTCACTCTGTATCCACGGTAACCCCTCAGTGATATGCATGCCAAGGCTGTGATTGACAGCATGACAAATGAAGCAACAGAAAACCAACCACACACACACACACACACACACACACACACACACACACAGCTCCCAGAGTGATGGATGACGCCGGCCGGCCTGACACTCAGCAGTCAGGAGGAGCGAGCTCAGACTCTCTGACACACCGGACCGGAGAGGTGACAAATGTCCCAAACAACACACACACACTCAGGTGGAGCGGTGCCTCTAAATGTGTCCCTGCATGACCCTTAACTATGGACCTGCATATTGAGAAGCACTCTGCAGATTTATTCATGAACCCTGATCCCTATCCTTCCTGTCTGGGTTTATTTTAAGTCCACAGGATGAAACCGAACTCCTGTAGCATTTTCCACTGAGTGAGTACTTTAATAAATACATTTATTTACTTTGTTTTTGTCTTTTTGTTTGGCAGGTTTCTGTAGTTTCTACCTCCGATGTTAAGTTTAAATTTACAATATGTAGAATTTTATTCAAATGTTTACACTAGAAATATCTAAATTAATAAAAAATGGACTAAACCTGTTATACATATGTTCGTTATTGAGTTCTTACATTACCTAAAATATTTCCAACAGTTATCAAAGCCAGAGAAATCCTAAATCAATAGTTGTAACAGGACGTGTTGTGGCGGCCCGTATGACAGACAGAATGTTTATGTTGCCATGGAAACACGGGATGACCGCGGCTCTGCATAAGGAAGCGTGAGCTGCTCCTGAAAGCTGCTGTGATAAACATGTTGTGTAGATTATACTCTGATACATTAGCTCATCTGTAAACATATTCTCCTCCTCAGGTCGGGTTCACCCGGTCGTCATGACTACGGTCAACTCAGAGTTTGTTTTCATCACAGGTGCGGGGTCGGAGTAGCAAGAGAGAATCACTCCCATGATTCCCCGCCAGTCTCGACTTCATGTTTTTGTTATTATTTTGAGTGAGAGCCCCCTGGTGGTGGAATATACACACTGAGCCTTTAATTAACATATTTTTCTTGAATTAACTTTAAGTTGCTAACGTGCATTAAGAGAATTACAGTCCAGGTTAATTTGACAGTGGTGAGTGACTCAAACATTAACTGAAGTAGAAAAACTGAAAATGTTTGCAATGGATTCAGAATGAAACCACTATAGTTTGACCCCTCACAAGCTACCTAAGGCAGACCTTCAAGAGATGAATTTAAATCTTTTCATATGTGTTATAAGACAACTTTATGAACACATTTGTGAAGAAATTTCAAGGAATTTATTCCCAGATTTTTGAAGATTTCCTTACAATTAAAGACTATTTCAACCGACTTCTTAAAAAGTGGATCTGGAGAAAAACCAACTCTGCCTCTTAGGCGACGCTACTAACATAAATAAACGACACAAACACGTTCAGCAGCGTTTGACCAAGAAAAAGGCCTGCAGGGCTTGAACGCAGCATGAGAATAGATGTCATTCTTAGTACGCTTGTACATAAATGTGTACAAAATGTCTCTGTGTGTGTGTGTGTATGTGTGTGTAGCTGCTCCACCCAGGGGCCCGATCATAATAACATGTTTTAGTCGAGCTAAAAACACGCAATTAACAGGAGGAAGCCGGGGAGCCGAGCTCCACCGGAGACAATTAGAGCTGCAGCAGCAGCAGCAGCCGGCAGCCCGAATTCATTATCAACACTGTGAATATTGATGAGAGAAGAGTGACAACAAAGAGACTCCAGCAACCGCCATGACACGCACACGCGCACGCACACGCACACGCACACACACACACACACACACACACACACACACACACACACACACACACACACACACACACACACACACACACACACTCAAAGACAAGTGCATCCACACACAGAGCCGGGCTCAAGTCAGGGATGCGCTCTAATAAAGGAACATTAATAATCAGTGTTTTAATTGTTAGTTGTCTCGTTCATTACTTGCAGAGCATCAAGAACAAAGTCATCTATCGCTCGGGATGAGATTTAAATTCATTTGATATCATTTGGCTAACGTGGAATCAAACAGATTCTTCTATATTCCTCAGTTCACTCGTCTGCGTTGGATACGTCCACTTATAGGGCTCAACAGAGCGGTTCCAGAAGTAAAAATCCCAGATTTGATTATCAGCCATGATGTCATAACCATCACAGGTCGACTGACCACGATCTACCACGAGTGTGAGACGATGGTTTATGCTCCTGTAGGAGACACGAGCTCGTCTGATATCAACCTCGCTTTAAGAACAACACGGTTTATTCACGATATTGAGGAAAAAGAACTACACTACCCACAACCATAGGGTGTCACAGCCTAACCCTAACCCTAACCCATAGGGTAAAAAGTCTCTGATTGGTGGAGATTGCTGCCCCTCGTCGCTGTATGCTAAATGACAGTTTTGCTAGCAGGCTAGCTAGTTGGTTAGCTAACAGGAAATGGACTAATAACCTCGTCATGCTGCAGTGAATGTAATTTATATAGTCAACAATACAAACTACAACACGTGTATTAACAGCACAAACACGATAACAATGACTGAAGTTACATTTAAGAAGTATCATTCGCAATGCATCATGGGATGTGTAGTTCCTTGAGTCAGGAAGAAAGATATGTGCACAGTCTTGTACCTTTGTCTTTTTTTCTCAGTTTTTGAACGCTGTTTAGGCACCAAATCAAATTTACTATAGTTACGAGTTTAGAGGTAGCTGGTTGTCATGGTTACAGGCTTCAATCTCTTTATATAAGGATTTTGTAAAATGTCAATGGAGGATTTGAACGGGGGAAATTTACATCTGGAACCAGAGGTGCCGAAAACATGCAGGTTTTTTTTTCTACTCCGGTGAGTTGAGTTGAGCGCAGAGAGCTTCATCCAGAGCGGAGGAACAAGTTATTTTTCTAAATGATCACACTGTTAACACGCTGACACACAGACTCCCACACTGTTAGCCCCTCCTTTGATCACTCCCCAGCAGCTTCTCATCAGGTTCTTTAATCAGGCGAGCTGGGCTCCACATGATGAACAGACCTGTAAGCACTCAGCAGTGAATGAACAGTGAGAAGCTCTGTAGGGAGGAACACTGATACGCCGCTGTGTGATGGATTCTGTTTCAGTCATCATTATGTTTTCAGAGGATTCTTAGAGAAGTCTTTGGCAGATTCTTGAAGCTGTTCTTACTGCCAATTTCCACATAGTCCGTCAGTGACGTGCACTACAGCATCGTTCGCTGCCACTCTACTCAATGCTCTTAATTCCACAGCGTGCGCCACTGTCCCTCTCTGGAGCGTGCCAACAGCGCCACTCTCTGCTACGCTTCAAGTACACGCTGAGTCTATTTACAACTAAGCTGCAAACAAGCTGGACAAAATAGAACCAACCGGAGAGTAAGGCAGACAAGGAGTGTACGGTGAATTTCAAAATAAAACACAATATATGGACTCAGGATCGTATTTTCCAGCGTGATCTTGTAGTTCCCCGGTGATGTGTGTACAGCTGCTCATGGCTGTACAGGGTGCGTGGTTTGACGGAGCTAAACGGTGGCGCTAGGTGGAAATTGACGGTTAAACTGAATCGTTTGCAACCCCGGTTTTGTGGATTGATGAAAGCCGTGTCCTCGTAACCTGGAAGCTTGTGCATGTTGTTCCTAATGAGCACAGAAAAAACGCTCATAAAAGGCGCATGAGACGTCATTTTATATTAAAATATTAAAAAAAAGATGCAAAACACAAATGTGCTGATTTATTAGATTACGTTTAGTAGCGTCATTTGGAGTTATCACCCTTCATGAGTAAGGACCAGTGTTGGAAATTAGCAGCCGTCACCCGTCTAATTCCGGTGTGTTGTTGCAGTGACAGATGAATTTGCTCATCCTACAGGACACGGCGGCGGGTAAATAAAAGTAAACCAAGTAGACATGGACGAGGAACCAGGAACAAGGGAGCTCGACGAGGCGCTGGGAGTGTCTGACAGGAACGTTTTCTTGATTTTCTCTCTCTGTCCTCTCTCAGCAGAGCTCGTTAGATTGTTTTGCAAAGCTGAGATGACGCTGCATTATTAGTTTTCAGTTCCTGAAAACAGTGTGAGTGGTTTATGAGAACACATTTGAGGCCCACAGACTTTTCTGAGCTCAAACTGTGGAAGGAATCTGCGTTCATTACAGTAAGAGGTGTTGGTGTGAGAATGATTAAACATCACTGCTTATAATGTAAACATGAAAATATGAGACAGTTGGAGGAACAAAGAGCTCTGTCCCGTACGTTAGCGTGATGAACGACACGACCAGTCGCACTTTTTAGAGTCAGTAAAATAGACCTGGAGCTGGAGTGAAATACGGCCGTTAGCAGCAACATAAAGGCCTCTAAGTGAAAGAGCTAATTGTGCTGAGGCGTCCCGAGGACACGAGCGGCGTCCTAATGAAAGCTCTGCTGCTGCTTAACGGTCGCCACGAGGGACGCTGAGAGAGGCCCACTGGGACCAGTAAGGCTCTAATAGAAGGCTGTGTGTGTGTGTGTGTGTGTTATGGGTAAGGGGAACAAGAGCGAGTGTGTTTGTGTCTCAGAATAACACACTTTACCATCGAAAAGCATTATAATTCATCAGGGCCATACACTGACACATTAACGCAACTCATCTCCATTACTGGGTAAGAAAAGAGTGTGTGTGTGTGTGTGTGTGTGTGTGTGTGTGTGTCGTCAGGGGGATGACATCCATTTGGGTTGGCTTTTAATCTTCCAAATGAGCAGATATAACTCTTCCTACACTAATGTCACTAACAGCCAATTATTGTGTGTGTTCACTTAGCAGGAGTGTGTGTTTGTGTGGCGATGTGTAGGTGCAGCAAGACGGCGGGGATCATATTAATTGTTATAGCGTGTGTATTGTGTGTGTTCTCAGTCGTTACCATGAGTGATTGAGGTGAGAGTGGGCTTCTTAGTGGAGATAAGTGCAGCTGTGACCGAACATCTTTAATCTCATCATCTGACTGAGTGCTGGGCGATATGGCTTAAATTTGATATCACAATATTTTTTTGCCTAATGTCAATATTCGATATGACTCAATATTTATCGTATTAAAGTTTATAAATGTAGCCTATAAAACTGAATCTCCACTGTTTAAAAAAAATATATCACTGACCCGACCTTTGTAACCGCTGACCCAGGAACATTACTTTTGATTGGAAAAATAACAGTCACCAATTTACTCTTGAACCATTCTGATGCAAAAGTCAATTGACTGGAATTGTTATGATCACCTTTCTCTCCTTCTTTCTTCTCTGTGAGAAACTCTTCATCCTTACATCTTTACTTTAGGAGCTCTCTTAAGGGCTAAGGTGTTTTGTGAACTTTTATCTTTACCAGGATCTAGTCTTTAACTTTAACGTGTTCCAGCTCCTCCAGCTGTCTGTCACTGTGGCTGAAACTTTTCTCTGTTCTGTTTTCGTCCTGCTGTCACTCTCAACTTTTCCGGTGATTTGTTTTCTTTGAAAGCTGATTTAAACTCGGCTTTTGTCGGGATCTGATTTTACCAAACGTGTGTTTTAGTAGAGAAAACCTGCTCTAAGATCTGAGTGTGAGTGAACAACGAGTGTAGCAAGCAGTGAAGCCGCCAGCTGAACGTGCAATCAGCTGGACTCTGTCAATCATTCATCCGGGTCAGTGGGACACTTATAATGTCCAGCCCTGCGTTATGAGCCCATTTTTTTTGGAAGTAATTCGGCCTCGCTCGCATCTTTCTCCTCCGTGTTGGTCGCTTACAAGAGCGAGGCTACTCAGCGGCAGGAGTGGAGTCTCCTCCGCCCTTTCGTCTCTACACTACACTCCTTTATGTGAACGTGAATGTAGAGGGGTGTTGGAGGTGTGTCTCTGGAGGAGAGCGGAGGCTTCAGTATGGAGGAGGCGTGGCCTAACAGCAGTTTGTTTTGGTTTCATGCTCATGCTCAAGGGCGACACCTACTGGATCAAACAGTCTTTTTCAGCAGATTTCAGAAAATGAAAAATGATGACATCATAATGACTGATCTGAATATAAATATGTTTTTATCGTGTGCAGAAAAATCCCAGTGGTCAAAAATGGTGGCGAGCATCTTTCCCCTCCTGTATCCATCTCTTCTTCTACTGTCTGTCTGCAGCTGCACTCTTCACTCATCACACACACTTCCTGTGACACGGCAGCACAACCACACGTGCAGCTGTGCGCTCTCTCCAACGCACAAACGGATATCCAGAAGTGTACAACAATTATCCAGAAGAGTGTTGGTGATCGCCCCCCTCAGACAACCTGCTAATTACTTTCAGCTACTGGATGAGAGAGCAACACACACACACACACACACACACACACACACACACACACACACACACACACACACACACACACACACACACACACACACACACACACACACACACACACACACACACACACACACACACACACACACACACACACACACACACACACACACACACACACACACACACACACACACACACACACACACACACACACACACACACACACACACACACACACACACACACACACACACACACACACACACACACACACACACACACACACACACACACACACACACACACACACACACACACAGCTGAAAGGAGCTAATCTGGCCTCATCAGCTTGTCGTTGAGTTCCAGTAGGCCGACGCTTCCTCTGGCGAGATGCTAAAGCCGCTATCAGCGCGGGCAGAGAAAACAAGCTAATCCTAATTGGAATTTACACATTCAAATGAAATCTGCAACGCCTCACTGCAAAGGTTTTTATCAGCTGATAATACAGAGGGTGTGCATGTGTGTGTGGTGTGTGTGTGTGTGTGTGTGTGTGTGCGTGTGTGTGTCACAGACTGGCAGGTGAATTTGAAAAGCTTCTCTAAAATAATTAAAACAAAGAGCAGTCTGGTTTCTGTTTCAACACGCTGAGCTGATCCGCTCTGGGACTGTGTGTTCAGCATCCAGTGTGTGTGTGTGTGTGTGTGTGTGTGTGTGTGTGTGAATCAGACAATACAACATCAAGCTCAATGTTCATTTGGGCGGATGTTGAAATAGATGAAGATAATTAGGATGTTTCTGCTCAATGATCGACATCAGACGAGTCTGAACAAACAAATCGGCAGAAACTTTTTTTCATGATGGTGAAAATATTTTCTCATCATTGAAAGCGACGGTGATACGCTGATTTCAGTTTATTAAAAATAATATTAAAGGTGGAAATCTGCTTGATAATAATCTGTTAAACTTTGGCCCTAAAGGTCAACTGCAAAAAACATTTCAGGAAAAAAAAAAGTCTCAGCAAAGTCAAAGGTGACGGCCAAAACAAATATTTTATAGAATTTACAAGAAGGCAGAGAAGTGTGCACAGGTGTGAAACACTCTTCTGATTTAGATTTCATAAAAATGAAAATGAGGCGGTCTGATTAGAGGAGAGCCTCTGCCTGCAGGCTCTGAGAATCACCCGACTGTGGAGCAACTTCAGCGCTCACTCGCTCTCGGGGGCCTGCTGGGAATTGTTCCTGAGTGACAGAGGTGGGATTTAACACCCTCACCCCCCTCCTGCCTCGGCATACAGAATCTGAGATGTGATGCACTTGAGCAGCTTGTTTTGAAAGAAGAGAACAAACACAAACACGTGCACGGTGCACGCAGGCTGCAGCTCGGTGAGAATGTGCAAAGTGGTTCCTGAAAGTGAGGTGAGGCTGTTTCACGGTGATGTGTGACCCAGATTTCATCAGATCCTCAGACCTCTGTGCCGTTATGAATTTCATAAAAGCAGCAGGCTGTGTGCACATGTATGTTACAGAAACAAGGTGATCTATATGTATGAAGAGAAGAAGTCATTTTCTCTCTCCTTTCATCCCTCTGGGCTGCCATCCCTCCCTCGCTCGCTGCTGCACATTCAGTTTATTATCAGGAAACCAGATGAGTCTGCTGCTCCGCTCCGCCTGCCGCCCTCTCTGCATTCAGACTCAAAACTGCTTCAATTTGCACCTCTCTGCTGCAAACACCCCCCCCCCCCCCTTTATCTGTCTATCACGCTACTGTACACCCTCCCCCAGCACAGGAGCTAACAAAGACGACACAAAGCTGTAACTCACAACTCGATCAACCGCCCGGATATAAAAACACAACAAATACTCTTCTTTCAAACTGCCTTTCAACTGAGCAAAGCTATGATTTATTCTCATAGTAATAATAATAATAATAATAAATTTAGATTTATAAGCGTCTTTCAAGACACACAAGGACACTGTACAACAATCAACATTTTAAAAACAGCGATGGATAAAAAAACAGCATACAATAAAGAAATGAAATGTAGGACATTGTAATTGCAGTTTAAAATGTTAGAGTGAGGAGGAGATCTTGAACAGATGGGTTTTGAGTCTGGATTTGAAGATGGGGAGAGAGTCAATGTTGCGAATGTCAGGTGCAGAGCAGCTGAAAGCTCTGCCCCCCCATGGTGCTGAGGCGGGCAAAGGGCACGGTGAGGTGGATGGAGGATCTGAGGGAGCGGGCTGAAGTGGCGATGTGAAGGAGGTCAGACAGATATGGAGGGGCGAGGTTGTGGATGGCCTTGAAGGTGTACAGGAGGAGTTTGAAGATGATTCTTTGCTTCACCGGGAGCCAGTGGAGTTGCTGTAGGATGGGGGTGATGTGATGGTATGAGGGGGTTTTGGTGACAATACGGGCAGCAGAGTTTTGAACCAGTTGGAGCTTATGGAGGGACTTATGAGGGAGGCCGAAGAGGAGAGAATTACAATAATCAATACGGGAAGTGACGAGGCTGTGGACAAGGATGGAGGCAGTATGGGGGTGAGGGAGGGGCAAAAGAGTAGTTAGTGTCTCCAGAGTCTCTTACAGAGTGTCTCAACGGCGCTGTACCTGCTATTATTGCTTAAGGTTTTGAATGCATTTAGAATTGAAGAAATTATTAATTGCAATTCTGACTTGAATACTTTTCTTCCTTTCCCTCTGAGCAACAATCAATTATATGAAATAAATGAAAGAGGGGAGCAAATCTAAGACCTGTTAGTCGCTCATTTTTCAGCTATTAGGGAGAAGAAGCAAAGCTCTGTCACGTCTTCATCTCTGCAAACATTCAGATATTCATAAAAAACAACAGCAGAGAGAGAGAGAAACTGGATGATGAAATATTGAAGCAAGAGAGAGAGCGGGTGCAGAAAATCAGAGAGAAACTTCATGTGAAAGGGATCAGTTATGATGAGATAGAATCAGAGTGAATAATTAGAGTGTCAAATAAACAGTGAGACAAAGAGCAGTTTGACAGGCAGCGGGAGAGAGAGAGGATTCCCCCCGAGGAGAGGGAGTGACGTGATCTGTGTGGATGTGACTGCTCTTTCATCTCCTCACCCTCACCACCCCCCCCCCCCCCCCCCCCCCCCCCCCCCCCCGCGCCCGCAAACAAGCCCACTCTCGCCTTGCTCGTCTTCATCGTTAGGTCTGATCTTCAGACGAGGGGGTTCAGGGTTCAGACGAGGAGGGAGGTACAAGGAGAATGTAGGTCGGAGGCGGGGCAGACATCGCTCCACACTCCAGAGCCGTCGGCCGCAGAGGACTTCAGTAATTATCATCATCAGATCTACAAAACGCTCAGATTTCAGAACTCGTTTCAAATCAGGACAGCTCATTTACATCTGGGAGGAAAAATCCAATTAGCATGTTCTCAGCTTGTAACCCAGACGCCTTCTCGTCAAGGGGGATGCACTAAAGATCTCAAACAATGCATTTCTGAAAACTTGCTCCTGCTCCTCAAAAGGCCCGACGTTGTATCAGACCAGGAGAAGGAACAAGTTGAGGAGTGGACTGAAGAAAAGGTTGATGCTTTAAGGTGATCTCTATTTGTTGTTCTTCTGAGGATGTTCTTTTAAAGCGTGTTTTCAAGCTGCATTAAGTCCAGATTAGTGGGTCATGAAGGTGAAGAAGAACAACAAGCTCAACAACAGCCCAGCTGATACATCACGGCCACAGAGCTGTGCAGGAAGTACTGAAGCTGCAGCTGATGTTAAATCTTTGAAGGTTTAATATTTAGATTTTGAACATATCCAAATTAATGAAAAATTGACTAACACTTTTTTTTGTTGAGTTCTTACATTACCTAAAATATTTTCAACAGATATCAAAGCCAGAGAAATCCTTCATTTTAGAATCATAACATGTCCTGGCCGGCGGCCGCCATGTCAGACGCGACATGTTTATTGTTGCCATGGAAACACAGGATGTTACATTAAAGACCGCTGCATAGGGAAGCGTGAGCTGCTCCTGAAAGCTGTCGTGTGAGCTGCTGTGATAAGTTGATTGAGTTGAGCGTGTAGCTGACCTGACTGACAGGTGGGCGTGGTGTAACGGTTTGTTAGGAGGCTTAAAACCCGCCTCAGCTCCAGCTCTGAGCCCGTCGTTAGGTTTAATTAGTTGCCGTAGAAACGGTCATTAAAAGTTGTTAATCAGATCTGGTTCTGCTGCAGAGAGCTAACCTGATGCTGCACACAAAGTGAAACAGACGGGACATAAAGAAGAAGAAAAATAAACTTTGATCTAAAAAAGGGAACGCACCTTGGAGCTGCTGAATGATTTTAAACTGAGGAGAAAAACTGAAAAAGTTACTGTTGAAGCATCCGACAAAAAAAGATGGAGAAGAGTAGTCTAAATGAGTCAGGAACCAAAAAGAGAAAACAGACCGTTCTGCTTTCTCACATATAAATGATGGATATCTAAGAAATTGTGGTTATGGTGTTGTGTTTTGTAAATGTTTAGAGTATGACGGTCGAGAAAAGAAACTGTCCACTTGTTCTACGAGAGAGGATGGGGCGGCGGCGTCTAGACATTCAATTTCACACTCTTTGAAGTTTTCTGCCCGTTGGCCAAATTCAGCCGAGTGGATGAACTCGACATGACGAGACAGCATGAGAGAGGAGAGACGAGGGGGAGGAGGAGGAGGGGGAGGAGGATGTTACATCTTCCCCTCTAGTCCTTCTCTTCTTTATTTTAGGAGTGTAAAAAGGTGTTTCATTTCCCCCGTGATATCCCTGAAGATGGAATCTGAGCAGTGAGTCAACACCGGGCCGTTTGAAATGTGCTGTCTGTTTGGGTAGAAGGGTTGGTGTGTGTGTGTGTGTGTGTGTGTGTGTGTCTCAGTGTCAGCTGTCACACCTCGTCTGTCCAGGAAGATTTGTTGTTCATGCTCATGTTTTCTCTTTTGCTCTCTGAAGAGCCTGCATGATGAAAACATTACTAAAACATTGCGGCTGCTACTGGTAGCTACACGGCTGTGCTCAAAAATCGATATGGCAATTTATCGTCATGTGCAACTTAAAATACATGCATCGATGCAGATCTTACAGGATCAATATGTCTGCAAATGTAGTCAAGAAAACACATTGCTATGGTGCAGTTCACACTAAAAGCCAACAGGCGGCAGTAGAAGCCTAACTGCATGATGCAGCGCACGTTCAATTAATAAACGAGCAAGAACGAGAAACTCGATCCACTGGCAGCAAAACTGAAAAGCAAACATTAAGAGAGCAGTTTAGGTTTCTGAAAACACGAGGAAGAATCGTATCCTGAGGTCGTGGGAAATACCCGGCCCTACAGGTGGGAGAACGTAAAAAGCTCTAAACCAATGGAAAACTAGATAGAAGAGGGGATATCTAATTTACTAAATCTGGATTAAAAATGAAAGTTTGGAGCAACAAAATGTCTGATAATCTGCCTAGAAATTAAAGAAATAAGAAGTGAATCAATTTTGGGCAGCATATCTGAATGGAGATCATGGAGTGGTAGAAATGGCTACACTCGTCCAGAACACAGAGTAAGGGGTCGGGGAGGAGGGGAAGCAGTGTGCTGAGGGACAGCTGTGTTTGGACCTGAGAGACTGATGTTAAAGTGAGACAAGTAGAGGACATCTACTCTGAAAGTCGCATATTTGACCTCTAAATAAACATTTGTGTACGTCTGAATGCCTCTGTTTACATCATCTGTGTCTCATTTCTTTGTTTCTATTTTCAATTTTTTACTGCAGTAAGGCTGATTAAGTCCTACCCTTCATTTCTTCTGTGTTCACGTTCAGCAAAAAATAAAAGTAGTGATCAAATGGAACAAACTTTTTTGTAAAACTCGATGTACTTTGAACAGAGTGTTTGTGAAGAGAAGCCCGCTCTGCCCCTCCAACTCGCTGACCGAAGTGCTGATTTGAAAAGCTTCTATGGTTACAGACCGCTCTTTCACTCCAAAGGATGAGCTCATATTCTTCTCTCAGTGGCTACAGGATGATGTCATAGCTCGCTTCTAATTGGCTAATCCAGCATGCTGGCTGGTTGCAGGAGCGGTGCTGGACTCCGACAAAAGATGTAAAGTGTAAAAAGTGCGAGGAGGGCGGCGAACAAGAGATTGAGAGAAAGTAAGAGAGCACAAGAGTTTCTCCGTGTGGGAGAGGAAACCAACAACAGACCTCCTGTTCCCACTCTCTCTCTTTCTCTCTCTCTTTCCCACAGTTCATCCATCCCTCTCTCTCATTCCATAAAACAAACAAGAGAGCCGTCCAGCAGCCAGAGTCCAGCTAAGCCCTCTAAGCTGTGTTTAACCTGCTCCGCGATGGGCTGAATGTGGCTTTACTGTATCAGCTAACTCAACATCTAAACAAACCCGGACACCCGAGGGCGACTCAATTAGAGCACACCAAGTTCAGAGCCGACCGCATAACACATAGCTTAGAAACTCAGAGCATTGATACTGTGGGGGATTAGTTTTCTCCAAGAATTAAGCCAGTACGAGCACACTGAACGCGAGTATTAGCCTGGTTTGATCAAATCTGTGACATAATTTGTACCGTCGACGGCACACTAATAACCTGGATATTAACCCTTTCGTGACCCGTAACAATCCAATCACACAATGGTTACTGACTGTTTGCAGACTCGTGTTTGTCTCCTCCAGAAAACAATTACTGATAATCACAGAAGAACTACAAGATCACGGGAGAACTACAAGATCAGGCGGGAATAAAGAGAAAAACATGCAAACATGTTGCTTTGTCTTTCTGACGATGATGTGTTGTTCGATCCATTTTTATCACAGCACATAACTTTAAGCAAAGAGGTCGTTTAATCTTAGACTGAAATGAGACAGAATAAGGAACGCTAAGCTTTCAAATGCAAGAAAAGGTAAGCCTCTAGCTGTAACAGTTTGTATAATAGATCCATTCAAACAAGACTCTCATTAAAAAAGCAGAACGTTTACCTCACAGACCTTCAGTCAGTGTTTTTGGTTTGTTGGATACAAACTTGATCAGAGGCTGCTTTTCAATGTCATGAGTCTGTTTTTGGTTATGTATTTATCATGAGATCATCGGAGGCAGGGGTCAGACTGAATGATTTTTTGTTTGTCCCTTTCAAAATAAAGCCCTATTCTGACTGCTGTTTCAAGCCACGATATTTACAACCCTGTGACATTTCGGAGGTGTTACAGAGGCGAGCAGGGATCAGCAGAGCCAGCATGAGAGCGCAGCGCTGTGTGTGTGCATATCTGACTGTGTGTGTATGTGGAGCTCCTGCTGTGCCGTGCTTAAGAATATCAGGCCATCGCTGAATCAATATAGATGTACAAAGACGTGATGATGGCTAAGCTTAGTTCCAGCACTTTTGCAGAAAGGCCGTCTTTAAGGGGTTACAGTGTTCTGGTTCTTCTGTCTCTGTCAGGTTATCGCTCTGAACAAGTGACTCAGTGTCCTCTAAGTGTCAGCGGAGGAGAAGTCAAAGTCACAGCTTAGAGGAGGAGGGATGCTGTTTGTCCGTTTTAGTTGATTAACATCTCGTCTTTTTTTGTGTCTGCAGACTCTGCACATCAAATGTCCTAAAGAAGATTCTAAAAGAGCAGAGAGGCTGTTTATCTGTTGCACAAACTTCCTCCCATTCTCATTCCTCAAACGCCCCATGCACACACATCCTCACATTCTGAATTATTTTCCCAACAATCACCCTGTGTGTGTGTGTGCTGTCGTAGTTCTCTGAATGCCCCCTCACTCTCCAAGAACAACACATCTGATCATGTCAGCGATGAGAAACTTCCAGATCACATTTAAAGTTTGGAAATGTTTCCTCCTGGTGTCACTCCAGCTGCATCAGCTGCACCATCGTTCATCCTGATTGGTCACACACAAACACACACACACACACACCGGCTGCTCTCACTGCCCCGCCGAGACAAACCGGGGTACATCTGCCGAGCCCTGATGCAATGCACCATGGGTAATTAATTACCAGATTTGTGCTGCGTTCCAAAACAGAGACGTTACATAAACTTCTGTGGGAAGAAACTTCTGGTGAAGGTTAAAATGACATCATGTCTCTGTGGGAGACAAACGATGATCTATGAGGCAGTGAGAGAGAAAGTACAGCCGTCTTTTCTTTTCTTTGATATCATGTGTTTTTAAAATGATTTAATCTCTGTTATTTTAAAAAGAGAATAGCAGAAGCAGCTGTAACACAAAATGAAACTGTAAGGACTTTACATCTCTGCTATATTGTCAGTTATAGGAATAAAAATGTTCAAACGTGTCAGCTAAATCAAACTGCTCTTTGAAGCTCTCTCTCTCTCTCTCTCTCTCTGAAGTTTCTGCTGATGATGAAAAATAAGTCAAACACAGCTCAACATCTCCCTCCCGGTCTCCCCCCAACCCGTCTCTCACTTCCCTCCCTCCTGGTCTCTCTCTCTCTCTCTCTCTCTCTCACTTCCCTCCCTCCTGGTCTCTCTCTCTCTCTCTCTCTCTCTGTCTCTCACTTCCCTCCCTCCTGGTCTCTCTCTCTCTCTGTCTCTCACTTCCCTCCCTCCTGGTCTCTCTCTCTCTTCTCTTCTCTCTCTGTCTCTTTCTTAAACTCTGACACCGGGCTGGCAGCAGGCCCTGCCACCCTGCGGGCGTTCGCTTTCATCATGTGGAGAGGTGTCTGCCTGCAGGACGGCTCATAAAAGAGAGAGGGAGGAAGGGGGCGAGGAGGAGGAGGGTAAAGAGATAAAAGAGCGGGGTGGTTGTGGAGTCATGCAGGGAAAAGGTTCTGTAGGTTCAACTGAGAAGAGAAGCTGTGAGGATGACAATACCAGAAACATTTTAATTATAATGTAGGGGGAAGGTTCTGAACCTCGAGTTCAAGGCTTAAACTCAAATACAACTGATGATATTTGTGTTCTTTGTTGGAGCTGCCTTTGAGCCCCAATTAAAACTCTTTTCTCATTTGAAGCTTTCACTACGGTCAATTCATTTTCATCAGGGGGTGTAGAAGAGAGAATCACTCCCATGATTCCCCGCCAGCACTGACGTAATCTTTTGTTATCGTTTTCATGGAGAACACCCTGGTGGTGGAATTTACAGACTGTACCTTTAATTTTTATGTTGTCTTGCTAATGTGCTCTTGCAAGATGTGGTCTGTGTCTGTCAACAAAAACACTTTTGGGGGGTTAAAGCTTCACTTGATGACACTACAGAACAATCAGAAGCTTTCTTTACTTCATACAAATCCAAGAGACTCAAATGAATGATGACTTTTTGGGTTAGGGTCAGTGTCTGTATTTGGATTAGGGCCCGACCGATATAGGGATTTATGGAGCCAAAACCGACATTAGGACGAGAACAAAGCTGATACCAATATATCGCCCGCTATCTTTCTTAGACCTTTCGTCAATCTGTAGATAGATATAAATGTACACACCTTACAGGAAAGTAACTGCTCATGTACAAGCATCACCACTCGACACTCTGGACAGTGATGATGTTTGTTGTAATCTACAGTACAGACCAAAAGTTTGGACACACCTTCTCATTCAAAGAGTTTTCTTTATTTTCATGACTATGAAAATTGTAGATTCACACTGAAGGCATCAAAACTATGAATTAACACATGTGGAATTATATACTTAACAAAAAAGTGTGAAACAACTGAAAATATGTCTTATATTCTAGGTTCTTCAAAGTAGCCACCTTTTGCTTTGATTACTGCTTTGCACACTCTTGGCATTCTCTTGATGAGCTTCAAGAGGTAGTCACCTGAAATGGTCTTCCAACAGTCTTGAAGGAGTTCCCAGAGATGCTTAGCACTTGTTGGCCCTTTTGCCTTCACTCTGCGGTCCAGCTCACCCCAAACCATCTCGATTGGGTTCAGGTCCGGTGACTGTGGAGGCCAGGTCATCTGGCGCAGCACCCCATCACTCTCCTTCTTGGTCAAATAGCCCTTACACAGCCTGGAGGTGTGTTTGGGGTCATTGTCCTGTTGAAAAATAAATGATGGTCCAACTAAACGCAAACCGGATGGAATAGCATGCCGCTGCAAGATGCTGTGGTAGCCATGCTGGTTCAGTATGCCTTCAATTTTGAATAAATCCCCAACAGTGTCACCAGCAAAGCACCCCCAAACCATCACACCTCCTCCTCCATGCTTCACGGTGGGAACCAGGCATGTAGAGTCCATCCGTTCACCTTTTCTGCGTCGCACAAAGACACGGTGGTTGGAACCAAAGATCTCAAATTTGGACTCATCAGACCAAAGCACAGATTTCCACTGGTCTAATGTCCATTCCTTGTGTTCTTTAGCCCAAACAAGTCTCTTCTGCTTGTTGCCTGTCCTTAGCAGTGGTTTCCTAGCAGCTATTCTACCATGAAGGCCTGATTCACACAGTCTCCTCTTAACAGTTGTTCTAGAGATGTGTCTGCTGCTAGAACTCTGTGTGGCATTGACCTGGTCTCTAATCTGAGCTGCTGTTAACCTGCGATTTCTGAGGCTGGTGACTCGGATGAACTTATCCTCCGCAGCAGAGGTGACTCTTGGTCTTCCTTTCCTGGGGCGGTCCTCATGTGAGCCAGTTTCTTTGTAGCGTTTGATGGTTTTTGCGACTGCACTTGGGGACACTTTCAAAGTTTCCCCAATTTTTCGGACTGACTGACCTTCATTTCTTAAAGTAATGATGGCCACTCGTTTTTCTTTACTTAGCTGCTTTTTTCTTGCCATAATACAAATTCTAACAGTCTATTCAGTGGGACTATCAGCTGTGTATCCACCTGACTTCTGCACAACACAACTGATGGTCCCAACCCCATTTATAAGGCAAGAAATCCCACTTATTGAACCTGACAGGGCACACCTGTGAAGTGAAAACCATTTCAGGTGACTACCTCTTGAAGCTCATCAAGAGAATGCCAAGAGTGTGCAAAGCAGTAATCAAAGCAAAAGGTGGCTACTTTGAAGAACCTAGAATATAAGACATATTTTCAGTTGTTTCACACTTTTTTGTTAAGTATATAATTCCACATGTGTTAATTCATAGTTTTGATGCCTTCAGTGTGAATCTACAATTTTCATAGTCATGAAAATAAAGAAAACTCTTTGAATGAGAAGGTGTGTCCAAACTTTTGGTCTGTACTGTATATAGCGCCCTCTGCTGGTGACACAGATAACTGCTAGTTTAATACAATGAAACTCAAGTGAAATGCTATTTGACAGGTGAATAAATCGAGTAATATCGACGCATATCTGCGATAAAATGAGCTGATACCGATAGTCACTGGATATGCTGATATCGGCCGATATTATCGGCTGGTTGATTAATCGGTCGGGCTCTAATTTGGATCAAGTAGCTCCAACAAAGTAAGGTGTGTCAGATTAAAAAGGTGTTATTTCATTGTGTCAGACATTTAATCAACAATGATATCTTGTCGGACAAATATTCAATAACAAAAGATTTGATTGGGCCCAAGAACTCTATAAATATCACCCTCTATAAAGTCTGTTTTAACTAGGAGGCTCTGACACTAATAATCAATCAGTGCTGCAGAGATCCTCTCAGCATTGAACCCTCTTTGTCCTCTGTACACATTGTCCTGGTTCAATGATGGACTAACAGGAAGCTGGCGGAGATTACGTCCATTTTTCTTGGAGCACACAGGCTCCATTAATAGCTCTCGGCATTGTCAGATAGTGCTCAGCAGCCACAGCAGCTGATTTTCTTTCTGAGCTCTCTGTTGATAAGCAGCAGCTGCAGTGATTTCTGCAGAACAGCGAGCCGGGTCACAAGTTATTGCAGCGCTTAACTGGAGCAGGATATCGATTCACAGCGAGGAGCAGAGCTACAGAAGAATAAGAGGTGCAGACAAGGGAAATCAACAACCCGAGGGAACAGAGATGTTACTCTCAAAGTTTTCCTGAAACTTATTTGACCTTTACTTGTTGTTCAGCCTTTAGTCCTCTTTGGGAGAAAGCACATTTAACGAGTAGAATAAAAACGTCAAGGTTCTTATCTTTTGTCCAACTAATAAATAATCCTCTTTCTGCGTAATGTTTTCAATTCTCACTCCCTAAAGTTCCCTTCTAATAAAACCACATCGTACAGCAGAGCGATATCATGAGACAGTGTTTGGATAAAACTACAAACATTTCTTTTTAACTGACCTGTTACGTTTTTACAGGAGAAAACTTTAAACTCTCAGCTGCCAAAGAATTGTTCCATACCAGTTTCTCTTTAAAGGAAGAATGTGCAAAATGTTCCCTATAAATAAATCATAAAGTCTGTCCTGTGTAAATGTGTCTCTGAGTCATGACTGTCTACAATGAGGGAGAAGCTCGAGTCCCGCTGGCTGTGTTGTTGTCAGAGTCGTGTTTACATGGACGGGACGGCCGGCTCCTCCCCTTGTGTATAAAAGCTGTTTTAGTCAAGAACTAGAGAGAAGAAGAAGAACATACTCACTGATTATTTGGATGTTAGTAAGAGTTTTTAGATCACGCTCATTCTGTGTCAGTTTACATGAAATGTGAAGCTACGAGCTAACTAAAGAGTGCTAACATTAGCATGCTAACACAACAATGCAGGACACAGGTGATCGCAGATCGAGACAAGGACAAGTTTGTTTGCGCTTAATTATGGTGCGTTGTCTCTGGAGGAGAGCGGAGGCTTCAGAATAGAGGAGGTGTGGCCAAACAGCAGTTTGTTTTGGTTTCATGCTAATGCTTAAGGGACATCTTAAGCATCTACTGGATCAGAAAGTCACACATGCTCTCTTTAACAAACAGCTTTTCTTCACACAGTAACAGTTTATCTTCTTACTGTATTTATTTGTGTATGCTACATCATGCTAACACTTCTTCTCTGGATTTCTTACAATCAACAGTTTCATACCACCGCGAGTAACACAAAGAATCAATAATCAAATTTGTTGCCAACACTGTTTTTTATCGATGATATTGATTTGTTGCAGCAGCCCAGTAATCTATCAGCACAGATAAAACCAAACATACACCCAGCAGTCTCCAAAAGCTGCTTCTGTTTCAGCTCAACTGTTTGTTTTTCTTCTGGTTCATTTCCTCCAAGAGCATTATGGGTAATAATCTCCTTAAAGACTTCCAAACAGAAGAAACTTTTCCAATATAACTTGGCAACTTGTCCCAACGACAAAGATGTTGCACTTTAAAACCCAGATCTGCAGCCACCAAACGAGCTTTGTGGTGACAGTTTTATTAACTTATAAAAGCAGCTTTGTCCACAAACTTGGCCTGGAAAGGTCTTAACAAACACATATATTATAAGTTATATTGTCTGTTTAAAATGCTACTAATCAATAGTCCTCCCTCTTGAAAAACGAGGAGGGTCGTTAGCTGAACAGAAAGCAGCTCTGATTGTCCTGAGTCTTACCAGGCTGTTCTCCGACGCGCTCTCACCGCTCTCCTTAATAATATTCAACATCAAACCGACCCAGCTGACCGAGCGTCTGAGGGCCAGACACCTCTTATCCCTGGTCGCCTCTTCATTAGGCGGCAGCTCGCGCAGACTCGCCATCACAAACACAACACACACGATCAAACACTCCCAGAGGAGCTCCGGCCGGACTGCTGCACACTCCCGCTGAAGCCAACACTCTTAATAAGCTCTAATCCATGACGCCGACTCGCCTGTTTGCTCTCAGTCTGCTGGATTTTATCGTTCATTAGCCTCATATGTGTTTTACTTCCTTTTCAGTTTTTAAGAGCTACAGAATCATAAATCCCTCAACCTTTTTTTTTTGTTTCCACATGTTTCTTTGCACACACAAAAGGAGCTGCTGGGCTTTTTGCAAAGCCTGTTTGAGAAGACGAGGTGTTCAGGGGTTAAAGTCATAAAGGAAAAGTGAAATTCCTTTTTTCTCTCTCTGCCTCAGTACCTCAGGGTTATCAATATTTCACAAGGCTGAGAGCGAGGGAGGGAGGAAGAGCGAGGGAGGGAGGGAGGGAGAGACGGCACGCTCGGCCGACTGTGGCCTCAGGAGGAGCCGAGGAAGGAAGGAGGAGACGGAGGAGGCAGGGGGCAGGTTCTCTCCATCATCATGAGACCTCCTTTACCTCTACAGGGCGGCGTGATGACTTATAGCCGATGCAGTGTTTGATTAAAAGAGAGAGAGAAAAAAGATCAGTCTGTGAGATCAATAAATAGAATCTGAGAGAAAAACGAGTGAAGCTAACGAAGGAGAAAGAAGTACAGCAGCAAAGAGGGAAAAAGCATGTGAAGGTTGAACATATTAAACTCCACTGTGGCTCGTCTGATTTGTCGCTGCATGATTTATACGAGTCATTAAAGTCCCATACAGCACACAGAATGCCACATCATTCTTAAGGGCCACCAAGAAAATAGCTTACATTGCTGGGTCTCTAAATTGCTTCTTGCATCCAAGAAAAAGTCCCAAACTAGGAGCTGTTGTAGGTTGAGGAGTCTTGGAGGTACATGAGAGTCTCCTGGTTGACTGATCCATTGAGGGCCCGAACGATATGGGATTTTTGGAGCCGATACAGATATCGATATTTGGGAAATAAAAAAGCCGATAACAATATATCGGCCGATATCTTTCTCAGATCTATGAAATCTGTAGAGATAGATATATAGATATTTATTGTGTTGATCCTGGACCTCATTGACTAATCTTTGCATTTTAAACAGTAGGAAAACACCAACAGCCAATCAGTCAGCAGTTTCAGGCTGAATGCAAAAGTACAAAGTGCAAAGCAAAGTTTGAGCTCCTAGTGAAGAAGTGCTATGTCGGCTGGAAAGTCACCGACAAACTGAGGATTTTAAAGATGTAATTTGAAGCTTTGTTTACCTTTATTTTAGGGATGTCACAGTGGATCGAGTCAGAAATCAGGAAGAGAAAGAGAGCAGGGAATAACATGCGAAAGGAGCAACTAGTTGGATTTGAATCCCAGCCACCTGCTTAGAGGACTATAGCCTCCAAACATGGGGAGCGTGCGCTAACCACTAGCCTACCAGTGCCCCACAAGACCTCATTTTTATTTAAGATATCTGAAGGGATGAAGCTCAGATTAAGACATTCTGAAACGATACCATTGGTTAGTGCCGTCAACGAAGCGAAACGCAACAATCTTGTCTTCCCAACAAAAAATCATTTAGAGTTTTACATAATCACAAGCTGTTGGCCAGATGGCAGAATAATAAAAACTATTTAGCATCTCTGCAAGTCACATCGTCGTCTCCTTTACCGAGAGGAGCTGAGGTCATGTTGGCAGCAGCAAATGAGTGTTGGAGGAACTCTGATTCTTCAACGTAAAACTGCTCCATTTAGGAAACGCACTCGTTTCAACTCTTCAGTACATTTTATTTTGAAGAGGAGGAAACCTTGGTGGAAAATGTGATGGTTATTCACAACATACATGTGAACAATAAAAGTGGTTTTCACTGAAGATTTCAGGAGGAGTGTCAGATGGGAGGAGTGGCAACAGAGTCCTCCACACGACGCTATAATGAGAATATTTGTCTCTAAATCAATGTGCTAATTAGAGCATAGAGAACGTAGCGGTGGCGTGCAGACAGTCTATGGTCGTGCAGTGATCACAGGGAATAAACGTCCAACACCAGAGAATCTGATTTTCATGTACAACTACAGAGCATGTTTTTTTTAGCTTTACTCTCAAGTTGAACGAATCAAAAGTCTGATTTTTCAGGCGTGCCCTTTTCTAAAAATGGCAGCGTCTTCAGATAAACTATATGGATGTTATTCAGTACTCATTGACTTTTTGTGATCAAAATCAGAGCTGTACAGTTAGCTGGATAATCAGGGTCCGTCTTTCTGTAAGTGTGACTTGAATCATTTTAACAGCAGAGTGAACGACTGTGTGGTTACTTCCTGTCAACGTTTAGCACACAGAAGCTTTCACTCTGGATTCTCTGATCCAGATCGCTGGTTGATTAATGAGCAGTAAAGACTCCTGCTCACTTTGTATGTTTCTTTACTTGTCTCTGGTTTTACAGCAGCTTCATTTGGAGAAACTTTTTCGAGTGAAGTGGTTTATTAAACTGACACATTCCTGCAGACAGTGTTTGTTCCAGAGATGAAGATCTCTGGGGTTTCTGTTTCCACCTGAACACAATGTAGGTCAGAGGAAAATTAATTTATGAAGCTGACAGGAACATCTCTTTTCAGCTCGTTATTCGGGAAAATCCACCAAACACACTGTCAAGTATTTTATTTCTCACTGGAGCTTCTTTATGCCGGAGAAGAAGTCCCTGAGGAATAAGGAGACGAGGAAACCTGCTCGCATTTCCATGAAATCTGAGCGAGCCGACACGGAGTAGGTCGGGGGAGAATCATCTTTAAATTCATGTGACAGCATTTTGTGATGGCAGCAGACGCCACCTGATCGGGGCCGATCGCCGGCGTGTTGGCTCCCTCTCCACGGGCTGATGTCAGCACAGAGGCTGGATAGAGATTCAGGATTTACTACAGAGTCAGGGACAGACAGGCTTTTGTTCCAGAGAGGAAAAGGCCGGCTGCTGTTGGAAATGTGAATGGCAGCTCTAATCCGGCTTCACACACTGCAGCCGTACACACACACACACACACGCAGGACACACAGACAAGCTAACACAGATTTTACAGCCACTCAATCCAAAGCCATATCGTGTACTGTGTTGTTTGATTATATGTATTTTATAAGGGAAGGCTTTGCATTGGCGCCATCTGGTTGAAGTCAAACATGGAGTTGCCCAAGGACACCTTGGCAACAGTAGCAGCAGGGGGGCAGGACACAGACCCTCCATCTGTGCATGAACAAGGGATCAAACAAAAAAAGGCTGAAGGCATCAAGGTGGATGATAAAAGGATGCAATTACATGTAGAGTATATGATCACTGAATGACTAATAAGCCAGGTAGAGAGAAAATGGAAACGGAATATTTTAAGTTCCAGCTTTCTATTTTTCAGATTCATTCAATGAAAATAAAGGGAACAAAGACACGGAACAAACAAGCCTGTTTCATAGACTTTCAAAGACTTTTTGACACTTCTTTTTTCCAGGCAAACATTTGCGACCCTCTGAAAACAGCTGTTACCCATTTTTGGGTCCCGAGTCCCGACCCACCAGTTGAGAACCACTTCTCTAAATGCCAAGCTGTCAATCAACTGGGTTTCAGATTTAGTCCTTTTTATCACACTACTGGGACTACAAAACCAAAACCATTTAGCTTGTTATGATGTTTAATGCTGTTCTAGTCAAGACCACACTAACCAAGACCAAAACATACCAAAGACTGGAGTGTTCCGAGATCGAGACAAGACCAAGACAAAGACCAAGGCAGGACAAGACTGAGAGAAGACCAAGACCATAAATATCACAGACAAATCCTCAGATTGTGTGCAGGGGGCGTGTCACTCACTTAGATCGTTTAGGCGTTTTCATTCTTATCACAGTAATGATGTGGAAAAACAACCAATCAGTGGTGGTCCTGACTGGTCTTGACTTTAAATCTGGAGTCCGCCCAGTCTGAGACCAAGACAAGACCCAGTAAAAATGCTTTTGATTATGAGACTAGACTTTCAAAAAGTGGTCTCGAGTCCAAGATCAATTTTGAGTACTACAACACTAATGCTTAATTAATCAGTAATTTTCATATCCTGCAAGAGCGTACAGCTGTGTGCATGTCACCAGAAGAAAACTGTAGATGTAATGTGCAAAGGTTCAGGCAGGAGGCAGTTTGTATGTAAGAGGATGTTATCAGTCTTATAACTACACAGCAGCTTATATTAGTCTGCACACTGAATACTTAACACATCATCACCCTGTAATTAACCTAAGCTATTATATATAATTGTTATGAATATGACCATCAAACACAACCACAGCCCCCCTTCAGCCCTTACAAACCCACCAAGCATGACTGGAACCACAACTTAATCCCAGTAATAGCTCTTGTCTTGAGCTGAGCTGTTTTATTATTTTGCCCTTTTGGTTCCTCAGTCATTTGTAATTCTCTAAGACCCTCCCTGCAGCCGTTTAACTTTCCCTCCCACCCCTCCCCCCTTTCGTATTTCCTTCTTTTCTCCCACTTCCTGCAATAGAAACAACATAAAACTATAAATAAAACGGCCGAGAGAGACGCTAAGTGAGGTCACTATCTTTTTGACCTCACACCCTCAAAGCGGTTTCTCTTGATGACCGTTTAACAGCGGAGGTCAAGTGGTGGAGCTGTGCTCTCTGTTTGGACTCTAAACACGACGCTGCCCTACATCCTCCGTCTCCTTCAGTCCATTACAGCAGACTGATGGAGTCCTGATGGAGTGGTGACCTATGACCTCAGGCTATATGCTACCAGACCGGGAGGATGGACCAGACTAGAGGATGTTTGACCTGACCGAGCTCCAAGGACACGCAATCAGCAGATAGAGCTCAAGCAAACACAACATTGGAGTGATAATGTGTGTAATGTTACAGTAAGGGAGGGCGGCTCTGGTTTAGTGTTTAACTGCCCTCATTAAAACTCCTCGATCGGTCTGATTATGCTTTGGCCTGTCCATTCTATTGTTCTCTAACGATGATATAACGGCATAAAGTTTAAATCATTATAACATTTAGCCTTAAAGAGCTGGTCAATACTCGTTAAAGTCGACCTAATCTGCTGCTGATCCCAGTTTTCATAACTCACATGTAGTGTTACAATGCTGGATGCACAAATTAAACGTGGGGAAATTTTCAGATCATGAGACTTAACACCGAAATACATTGTCTTAAAAGCTAAAGGCTGAACACTCCAAAGACCTATGTGCACTCTAGAGGACAAAGAGGCCAAAATTTCCACGATAAAACTAGAAATATTACAAAGAAAGGGTCAGGGAATTCACTGATGCCATCCCTGCTCCCTCCGAGTCCCTTAGCTCCACCATTGGGATACATTTTTCCTCTTAGCTCCTCTGCTGGATGGTTTTCGGAAAAGATTAATTCTGAGCGTGTCGTACAGTCAGTTCAACACCACGGCCTCCAGGGGCCGAGGTTTTTAGGCTGTTGGTCAGGGCTTTAATCCGTCCAGCCGACTCGATGTGTTGCCAAGTGTCGGCGTTGAGCCACAAAGAGGGATTTACTGAAACCAAACGTGCCAGAGGACAGCCCTCCCAACAAACACAAACACAGCAAACCCAGACTGAACAGCAACAAACATGCAGCTGTCAATCAAAGCCTTGGTTTGTCTGCTTGGCAAAGTTTCCACATAAAGGGACCATCTGTCCACGAGATAACAGCGCGAGTACCAGAGAACATTTTGTCTTAAACCTATATGATAACTATATGACAGTAATATTGTTTTGGGGTTGTTTTCATTGTTAAATAAAGGTGAGTTAAACAAAATGGCAAAGGAATAGTAGCTGTTGAAAAAGTGAACCAACAACATGCGGTGTACCTCAAGGGTCAATTCTGGGCCCGTTCTCTCTCCACGTTAACTTCCTTTGGTCAATAAAAAAGTTGAAGTCTTTAAATGTATCATCATGTAGAGTAAAGGATATGTAATATATCTACCCTTCATTTTCCACATTTAAACTATTACAATACTTTTCCATACCACATGTTTTAAAATGATAAAATCAAAAGTAATTGAGCGTTAGAGAAAATGAAGAAAACTGCCCTAATTGCACGAACAGATGTCATATAGGTGGTAACATTTCAGTTAAAATAGTTGCCAACATCCATCCATCGTCTTTCCCGCTTTTACCTGTTCAGGGTCGCGGGGATGCTGGAGCCGATCCCAGCTATCATTGGGCGAGAGGCGGGGGTACACTGTGGACTGTTCACCAGTCAATCACAGGGCTGACATATAGAGACAGACAACCAGCCACATTCACATTCACACCTACAGACAATTTTAGAGGCACCAGTTAACCTAGCGAGCACGTCTTTGGACTAGCTTTGGACTTAGGATAGTTTGTTTTGTGTACTCTAAGTATCAAGAATCTGTCACTTTATGAAACCTGAATCTGCACATTAAAGCCCGAGACAAAACAGGTGCAGTGAAGTCCTGAAATCTCAGGGAATCCAGGTCATCCCTCCCTGCCTGGTGTCCTCATTCCAGGCCTACTTCCTCGGCACACAAAAGCTATTTCAACTCTGTAAATACTGGATGCAGAACACACTGTTTCTGTGTCTCTGCACACAGATTCTTGTATCTCCACGCAGCCTCTGAGAGTGAGGGAGGGGTTGAAGGGAAGGAGGTTATCTGAGGCTGAGAGCTAAAAACCCACTCCAACATATATAACCAAACAGAGAGGGGAGGCTTGGGGTTTTGCTGACTCAGCATCAATGAAACGTCTCCATCTGCAGCCCTGAAACCATGAGAGCTCAAACTGAGATAAGTGTTTATGCAAGGAATGAAATACTGAAAATATTTGATTAATGTGCTGCTGGCAGTTTTCCTCACAAATTATCACTCCAAAGCTTTTTGCCTGCCTGATCTCATTAACTTCAAAGCAAAGTTTTAAATCACAGTTTTCTGTGTTTTCCTTCGTACCTTCCAGGAAGCCAAATTCTTCCATCAATTAAAGCTTGATATAAGCATCAATATGCTAAATGAAAAGTTAAACTTCAAACCTGTGCTTTCGGGTAACCTTGAACCAAAACTTGTTTGACATGTTTGCTAAAAGTTATTGACTCTGAAGACATACGTTTGAGCACATTTTTTAAATATTCACAGAAATTTGTCCAAAGTTAAAAAAACAAACTACGGAAAGTTCCACACAATAACTTACTCAACAAGAACTACACATAAATCTATAATGGATAAAACTACTACAATAAGATCTTAAGAATGTCTTTTGTTCCTTAAGATGTATTTTTAAAGGTTTTCTCTGAATTGACGGCGTCTTTCAGTTTGCTGGTTTGTTGTTGCTCACTGTGCTGTGGCGTCACTTTTGATTACGACCAGAGAGACATTTGAGAGGTCTGTTGAGAAGTGTGAAGGTGCTGATGTGCTTCCTTCCCTAATACAAACTGGAGCTGTGACAGAGTGAACCAGTTCAGCAGCTATCCTAACAACATGCTCAGAACTCTAGGTGTGAAAAAGAGCATGATTGTGTTTTCCTGCCTACATTCTTGCCTTTAACCTTTAACCAGATCAATGGGTCCGGAGTCAGACCTTTGACTCCTGAGGAATCCGAGTGAATCCCCTCTAGTAACACGCAGATTCTTACCTGGAGTCCCCTCCGCCTCAAAATACTCGAGTCATCCATGGTTCGGTGAGTCCAGGTTTCTATTCCTTTTTGGTTTCCTTTCAAACAAAGCTACAAAGTTCAGGCACTTTCTCTGAAGTCCATCCACAGAGAGAGAGAGAGAGTTACATCATGGGCTTCTTGCTCCTCATTCTTTGTCAACAAATGCACATGCTAGTCGAACACAAAGTGAAGTTATCAGATATTTTTTTCAAGAGGCTGCCCCCCTTTCAGGTCTCTAAAAGCCTTTTTTTTTTGTTTTTCTTTGACGCCTCTTCAAATGAGTCTCCAGCCCAGCAAACCTGCTTTGGTTCTTGTCCCTGTGATGCCAAAACAAGTGGCAGCTTCTTGTTAAAGTGGACCAACGGTGTAAAACCCAAAGGCTTCAGGGGTATTCCAACAAAAGTTCAAAATGAAATAAAAAGACACTGTAGAGATGGGAATGAAGAGCAGTTTGGCGTTCAATCAGAGCATCCCTCCTCTCTTTCTCTGTCCTTTCTCTGGTTTGTTTTTCCAGCTGTTTGTGGATGAAGGTGCGGCCTGGTTGTAAACGACAGTGCCCCGTCCTCTCCTCTCTCTCTCTCGCCGTCAGAGCACGTGTTGTTCCTCAGTCGGCTGCTCTTCCATTCATCCGTTCGTCACTGGACACACCCCTTCGCCCCTCTCTCTCTCTCTTACACTCTTCTTCTCTGCTTTCTAACCCCTCTGTTTGTGCTCCTCTCCTTCTTCTGTCCCCCTCACACCCTTAAGGCACTAGTCCAGAGGAGACTCCGCTGCTTCCATTATTCATGGGCGACTTGCAATAGAAATTAATGATGACAATGGGGGCCTCAGGGGGCGGATGGAGGGAGGGATGAGGAGAAGACCAGAGGGAGGCTAAGCATGAATGGGGAAGGCACCAGCTTGCAACCCTCTGGCTTGATTGGCCCAAGAATAAGGCCCCGAAACTGTGCAAAAAAAAAAAACACACGAGGGAGCCGAATTTGAAGAGTTTATTTCAGATGCAGGGTGTGGATTGAGTCCACTGAGTTTAATAAAAAAAAAGTCCTGCCTTCTCCACGTTCATTCACTTTTTTTTTTTTGGAGAAGAAAACAGAGAGAAAAGGGAATCCACAATGAAACAATCACACACTCTGCCCACGCTTAAAGCTGCTGGACTCGCACAGCGACAGAAAAACAAGAGGTTGTTTGTGTGCTAGCAGCGAGGAGGAACCTTGCATCCAACGCCGTGCCACGGAGCTCCAGGACTCCCACACACACACCCAGACACACACATGTACGCCTGTCACACACCCCCGTCATCTCTCCGTCTCCAAAGTGCTCTTCTTCATCTTCTCCTGAATCGGATTTTGATCTTTGGTGTTGTTCCAAAAAGGCTGCAAGAAGAAGAAGAAGGAGGAGTAGGAGGAGGAGGAGGAGGAGGGGAGGAGGAGATCCGGCACAGCTGAGAGGAGAAACTAGGGAGGAAGGACGACTGAAGAGGATCGCTCCCTTTCTGTTCCTCTCGTCCCGTTCTTCAAATCTCTCCGTCTCGTGTGTTGTTGCTTGCTTAGCTCTCTCTTATGTGTCAGTATGCTCACATGCTCAGACTCCTCCCCCCATCCTCTCATCGCAGACTCTCTCTCTCTCTCTCTCTCTGTGGAGGCGGCCAATCAGGCGCGAGCAGAAGACGGAGACTTTGCTTGCAATGAATGGAGGAAGAACGAGTGCTCCGCCTCCCCTCCCTCCTCCCCTCCCTGTCCACCACCACAGCTTCACTCGCTGTGTGTGTTTGAAGCCCTCTAACACACACACACACACACACACACACACACACACACACACACACACACACACACACACACACACACACACACACACACACACACACACACACACACACACACACACACACACACACACACACACACACACACACACACACACACACACACACACACACACACACACACACACACACACAATCTGTGCTTTATTATTATGCATGGATGAATTAAATATGAGCGCACTGATCAGAAGCTTGAGACTATTACTTATTCATCATGACGAGTTCAAATGCAATCAGGACCCCTCTTTAACATTCCCCTCTGTCTGAAAACATGTTGACAGGCAAACAGGTCACCTGAATTTCACCGTTGTAGAAGTTACCCTCAGCTGTTCTTCTACCACAGGATACGATACGATGAGATGTGATACAATGACAGGAAGTGAAATGATCGATATGATCGTTGTACGACATTAGAAAGTGTTGCATCGGCTGTCGCTGTCATGCTATTTTTTGTTTACTTAGCTTCACCGCTGTGTACTGGTTGGACCCTAAACAATCTCTTTGCCTTTTGGACAGTTTGCCTGATAAGAGAAGCCTTTAAGTCGTCTTGGTTTCTTGGAAACTGTGAGATGATTTGCTCAAGATATTTTTAAGAGAGGGATCCACTTTCCAAGATCACTGACAAGTAATGTGGGTGTTAATTGCAAATCTATTTATATAGGATAAATATATAAGGATTTTCAGAGTCTAAAATCATTAAGGTTCCTTCTGAATTAAGGACAGGGTGACACAAAGTCCTGCCAGCATCTTAAACAGGACTCTATTTTTAACTGGTGATCCTCTCCTGCAACACACAGACACCCAGAGAGGGGAAAAAAAAGTGACAGAAAAACAGATTCAAAGGTAAGTGGAGGCAGAGATTTTCGAGGCAGGGAAGGCAGAGTGGCTGGTGTCCTCCTACGCTCCACAGAGAGCGAGGTACTGATGAGTCACAGCGAGATGAGCGATTCTTAATGAGGGTGGGTTGAATAACTAAGACGAGGATGCAGCTTCTTCAGCTGCAGGGAAGGAGTGTTAGGATTCAGTGTCAATGTTAAGTTTTAACACAACATACTGAGCAGGTCCAGACGGATCAGTAGGTTCAGGATCAGACCTCCATGCGCCTCTGCGATCCAGAGTAATGTTGGTGAAACAGTGCGAGGCCCCGCCCCTCTCTGTCGGGCCCCCTGGCTCCTGGTCAGAGCCTGTGTGTTAATGAGAGCAAAGGCCAAAGGGGCCACAGAGAGGAATGTTCACACAGCCACAATGAGGCCGACCGACACCAGCTTACTGACCGACCGTCTGCTTCTACCAACACGCAGAGGCCTGATAACGAGCTGCTCCACTTCCTCTGAAATAACTCTCTATGTAAGAGAGGAAATCCTTATTTCACTTAACATATACACTCAAAAACATGACAATGAAAGACCCTCTCAAAGCATTTTGTCTCCTGTCACAGATTTACGTTAATCTGTAGAATCAACTAGGCCTGCACCTCTTGAGAAAAAAACAATCAAAATTGGCGCCAGATAGCCTAGCAGTTACTGTATGTCGCACACCCGATGTACTGAGGCATTAGTCCTCGTCGCAGTGGCATCGGGTTCAAATCCAACCTCGGCCCTTCGCTGCATGTTGTCCCCAAATGTTTCATGTCTCTCTTCAGCTGTCCTCTCCAGTAAAGGCATGAATGCCTGCATGCATGAACATGCTGATTGAGAAAGCATTTCTTCCTTATGTAAACATAATACTTAATTATTTAGATGAACACAATGTGTGTATTTTGTATTCTTGTATCGAGAAAAAGATGAAGAAGCCGTGATTAATCGAACAACCAAAGAATGGACCACAAAAAAGTCTCATCTAAAGCAATTGCTCTATGAACTATGAAGCTCTATGATGGAGAATGCACAATTTAGAATTTATTACTGTAAATATTATTTATCGTATTTTACCTCATTTTATTTGATCTATTTTACCTTATTTTGGTTGTATTGCACCGTGGGACGGAGACAAACGCAATTTCGATTCCACTGTATGTCTGGCATATTTTGGAATTGACAATAAAGTTGACTTTGACTTTGAGAAGAAAGAATGTCACTTGTCAGAAGATTCACTTTAAGATTTCACCGCATTGCTGATTTTATGGCTTCATGAAAAACAAAGATTACGAGTCCTGTTCTGCACAAGTCAAAAGAACAACCTTCTGCAAGACAGAAATAAAAACTCTTCAGGGTAAACATTCATCATTTGAGGAGCTATGAAGTGTGACGAGCAGGTGTTACATCTTTCAAGACATCTCTTGAGTTCAGGAGAAGCTTCTGCTACTTGCACAGTAGAGAGGAGAGGGTTCAATCAATCTGATTTATTTAATAAAAAATTGATTCAGTCAAATGTTTTGTACCTTAAGATGGTGGAAAAGATCTGACGGAAGCAATGAACTGAACAAAAAAGCGTTTGACAAAGCGTTTGACGCCAGGTTTTTTCCAGGCACATGCTCAGGACCGAATGAAAACAGCTCTGTGACCCACCTTTGGGTCCCGACCCACCACTTGAGAACCACTGGAATAGGGCACATCCTTTAGCACCCTGCTCTCGACTGCTTCCTTTCTCTGCCATCACTCAATGATGCAAGTTTCCAGCAGACGTCCATTTGACCTCTTGGAGTGCGTTTACATGAACCTGAGTAAACCTGATTTACGTTGTGACACTTCAGCTCTAAAAATATGTGAGCAAAGAGATTCAAATCATGATCAGACTTTAGAAACGCCCCTCTTATATTACCGTTTATTTCAAAGATGGACAAGCCTCCACAGAAAGAGTGAAGAGCTTTGTTGTTGTCTTTCACTCGGCTCCACAGACAAATGTTTATCAGCCTCACTGTTCTAGATATTTCTACCCTGAATAAAGGAAGTACAGGATTGTGTTACATTCATCTTAAACCACAGAGAGATCCAGAGAAAGATGAGAAGCTCAGAAACCTGAGACAGAGAGATAGAGAGAGAGAGAGACAGTGAGAGAGAGAGAGAGATATTTAAAAAGATAGGTTGTTTTCCTCTCTGCTTCAAACACAACTAATTAAAGCAAAAGGCGGTCCGCGCTGTGTTTTATGTCTCTGCTGGATTGGAGGTTAATTGAGGGCGGTGGCCCCGGCTCTCTCTGTCGATGACCAAAAACAGCAAACAGCAGCATTTTCTCTCCTCCGCTTCCTCTAAATCTTTTCCGAGTCTCGTAAAGAGAATAAAAAACAACCCTTGTTTCTGTGACCCCGCGGCCTCTCTGTTTCCGACCTCACAAACACTCAGTCTGTTTTTAGCTGACAGCGTCGAGCTTGTCGAGTCCTGTCAAAAGCAGAGACCCGCATACCTGACCTTCTGCAAGTCTCCGAGAAGGACTGTGGACCCAGAGGGGGGAGGGGGACTGTACAGACAATCTATAGCTAACTGGAGGAGGAGACAGAATGTAGTTTCTTTAGCCCTTTATACACAGGATCACCTGGGGAGTTACCCCCCAGCGTCAGTGTCAGGATAAGCGACGCCTGTAATTGACTCCTATTTACTGACATTTCTGATTGAAAACTTTGAGGCGCTGCAGGATAACCACCCCGCCTCCAGGGGCAGCATCACACTTTAAAGAGTACAGCCTGCTGGACATTCATTAGAAGAAGACGACATCCAACATTGTTTCACTCACACTTCTACAAACAACCAAACAACGAGTGATAAGGAACATTATTCACTCTACGACATCTGGATCTTCTGATTGATTTTACAGTAATTTGCTTCCTTCTTTGACTCGGTCTCCGTTCCATTTTTTTAAAATACCGCCCCAAATGACTGGGAGGCCGATTCGGACGGGGTGACTATTATCACAGCAGCTCTGTGTGTGCAGATTGAGCAGGACAGGAAGTCACATATAAGGTTTATTTTCAGAATAAAACACTCTGTCTTGACAGTTCAGTTTGTTGTTTTATACCACATATATATTGTTATCTTGCGTTGTTGCGCGTGGATCTGTAATTACCGCGGGGACTCCTTGCTCTCTAGACTCCAGCTATCCGGCGGTGCTGCTCCTTGCTGGGCAGCCTGTGGGTGTTGAAGAACGAGGGAGAAAGGAACAATAACGGAGCGGAGACGCAATGCACACGTATCTGGTGGAAGTTCTGGGTTACTCATGCCAGTTTGGTTGCAGCATCGGGTTGTGTTAACTCCCGACAGAAAAACGAGTTTGCAGTTATTGAGCAGATTGTTGAAACATGTCTGGATCAACATCAGGATGTTCTGAGGATTTTAACTTTTTGAAGGATTTCCTCAACAGAACACTTGGAAGAATAAATGTCTCACACTGCTCTTCATCAGCATCACCATTAGGTTAGAAAACAACACTGTCTCCGTCCCTCTGGATCTCTGTCAGGTGAGCTCTCCTCCTTCAGGGCGGCTGAGAGAAACGGTGGTGCTGAGCAACAGCAGTGGGCAGGAGCATTTCTCCTCCAGGCTACAGATTTATCCTCCTACACACCTGCTTCATGAGAGAGAGGGATGTGAGAACGCCTCCTTTAAAAAGGGACAGAGCATTGGCAGCTTCCTGCTTAATCAACCTGCAGGTAAACCAATATTTGTTTTAGTATTTGAGTCTTTGAGACGTCAGACATCTTTGATTTTACCCAGTCGGTAATCTCGCTAAAAAAAAAAATCACATGCTGATTCATCCCTCCTAAAAGAACAAGCTTGTAGGGCCTCAACAAACTGCTCATTTGTGCTCGTTTATCAAGATTTACTGAAACTTTAAATAAAAGTTAAATCAGTTCATTTACAAATGGTCGACTGAAACGTGTCTGCATGGGCGTGCCCTCAAACCTGCTCAGTTCATCCAGATTTTTTATATAAAAACATTTTGTCATGACACTCACTCAAGGTTTGGAAAGTCAAATCATTTTTCAAACACACACACACACTCATAGAGTCTTATGAGAGTTTACAGAGGTTACTTCTTTAAGTGGCATGTTGTCTTTTCACATTCCGGTCAAACATGAAGACATGGAAACATTTGGCCTTTGACCGTTCAAAGCTAAATATAAAGAGACGGTTATCCCGTAGCATAGGAGCAAAAACACACACACACATAAACACAGACACAGACACACACACACACACACACACACACACACACACACACACACACACACACACACACACACACACACACACACACACACACACACACACACACACACACACACACACACACACTGTATGCAGGTAGAATTCCTCATGACATCATGGTTGTCATGGCTCCATATATATGCAACTCTAACACGTAGCGTTTAAATCGAGCTGTCCCCCCCCCCCCCCCCCCCCCCCCCCCCCCAGCCCAGCTCTGAGTTGACCGTTGTCAAGGTTACCAGGTGAAACCTTAGGAAGAGAAGACGTTTCCAGACGAGCTAATGTATCAGAGTATAATTTACATGACGTTTACAGCCTCTATAGATGAGTGGATCATCGATTCATCAGAAGAAAACAATCTGAAAATCACTGGGATAATGTTTGCAACATTCTTGACCACGTGGTGCAAACTGAACTGCCAAACAAAAAGATTAATTGATGTAAATGACATTGAAAAATAGCTTTAAAAGAATCTTTTCAGTAAATAAAGTGAAATATGTGACGCAGGTTATTTTGAACTCAAAGGCTTTATGACCATGACTTGAGCAATGTCTCAATATTTCCCCACCTGGCTCTTTGTCCACATCTTTTATTGACGATTTACAGTCTGGTTGCTTGATTAGAAACTATTGAGCAGGGGCTGAAAGCGCAGACATGTACACAGACACACGACACGTCTGTCTGTCTGTCAGTCAGGGCCAAGTGACACACGCAAACACACAACATGAATAGGAAGTTATGCACATGAACGCACACACAGGCTGTTGAGCCAGACGAGTACGTCATCCACTCGGAGTGATAAAGCAGCGGAGATAAAGAGCTCCTGTTCGTGTCACTTCATTCATCAGGCTGATGAGCTGCCCGGCTGCCTGACCGTCCTGCAGCCAGCTGGACGCCTGTGTGTGCACAACAACACCTGTGTGGCCTCGGATACAGTCCAAAAAGACACAGGGTCGTAAAAAGATAGCTCTGAGGTGCTCAACCTGTGGCTCCCTGGCCTCTTTTGTGTCTAGTTGTGGCTCTTTTAAGTCCAACCTGGAAACACTGTTGAGGCGCCGGGAGCCTTGTGGTTAGTGTGTGCACCCCATGTACAGAGGCCACAGTCCAAAAAGCAGGCGGCCCGGGTCTGAATCCGACCTTTGGCTCCTCACCAGCATGTCTCGTTTGTGACTCGACTTCTGAATTAGGGCTCTTGCAAAGATAATTTTTCATCAACGTGGCTCCTGAGTCGGGCAAAGCTGAGTATATGACTGCTTTAGAGAATTCAGCTCATGTCCCTAAAGCGATCAAACTGAAATGTTTTGACTAATATGACAAAACATGCTGCAAGATGTGACTTGATATCTAACGCACGCCTGCTGTTTGCCAAACGATTCACATCCTAACCATCCAGGGTTATTGAATTCTCCCGCTGGAATCTGATCACTCCTTTGTTTTTGGCCACTTGAGGACTGACAGACTGAGGCAGACTGAGGTTTCAGAATTGAGAAACTGTTACCTGAACAGGTGTAACGATGACGGGACAATTGGACTTTGAGTGTCAGGTAAATGCAGCAACTTTACAAACACCATCATGTGACTCAAAGTGAGAGAGGAACACTCGGCCTGTCTGTTGAGACGACGGCTGAGCGAGTGTGTTTGTGCATTACGCTGACAGCTTCTTCACTCGTCTGTCTACACATTGTGCTGACGCTGTGTTAGGATGTGTGTGTGTGTGTGTGTGTTTGAGGCTCCTCAGATTGGACAGCAGGAGAACGCTCAACCTGAATACATCAGAGCTGTGTTTGTTACAGACTGACTCAGATCTGATGTGAACGCTGCGTTAAGAGTCGAGTCCATCCACAAACGTCTGTGCACGTCTCTCACTCACACACACACACACACACACACACACACACACACACACACACACACACACACACACACACACACACACACACACACACACACACACACACACACACACACACACACACACACACACACACACACACACACACACACACACACACACACACACACACACACAGCTCTGACCTTACATAATCACAAGCTTTGAAAATGAGCCCCACTGTTTCCTCTCAGCAGGACTCTTCTTTATCATACGGGCAGGCGTTAATGACGGCTCTGCTCAGCTTAATGAGGCTGGATATATGCAGAAGAGGGAGAGGAGGATTTTTTAATGTCCGCAGACGGAGCCAAGCGAGACGTGGAAGTGTAATCATTCAAGAAAGCGGGGAAACAGAAGTCAAAGCAAGTTGAAAAAATGCAGAAAATCGAACCTGTTCCGAAAGGCAAATGACGCTTCATAGTCACATAAAGCCATGTGTTGTATTGCGACAGTATGTACACAAGGTCACCGTGCTCGGGCCCGGTTAGTCCTGGAGCAGTGTGAGAGCAGGCCAGCGTGGGAATGGGGAGGGGGAGACAATCGTGCTTCAGCCCGGTACGGGACAAAGCTGCAGATGAGTCAGACATCACTCACAATGACATGAGTTATCAACTAAATTATATTCAACTTCTTTCACAGGTTAAAGATCAAACAGAGCAGCAGGAAATGCAGAGGATTTAGATTTCTGCACATGTTGAGGTTTTAGAGCTCTAACTGGTATTCATTTATCTTATCAGCTGAAGAAGCTGTTTTTATCTGAGCACTTTCATTTTTTCCACACTTGTATTTCCCGCCATGACAGAGCCAAAACTTCTGAATCACTAAACGGAGACATTTCTCAAGACTGCCAAGAAGAGAACGCAGCAAACAGCAAGACTAATGTTTGTACAAGAGCTGGAGTGGGATGCAAAGTCGATCAAAGCCAACAATAATTTAAAAAAAAAATGTGTGCAATGGTTGTTTGACAATGTAAATATGAAGGAAAATATGTTTCATAACAGATCTTAGATCTCGCTCTGCAGCTAAAGTCATGTAGAGAAGGCTGTGCTCCAATGAAGGAGAGGAGAGGAGAGAGAAGAGGAGAGGAGAGGAGAGGAGAGGAGAGAGGAGAGAGGAGAGGAGAGGAGAGGAGAGGAGAGGAGAGGAGAGGAGAGGAGAGGAGAGGAGAGGAGGACACAGCATTGCATAAAGCTCTATCCCCCATCAGAGGGGGTTGATAAGAAAACGCTGAGTCAGCCCGAACAAGCTTTACACAGCGGATGAAAGAGAACGAGGGGGGGAGAGGGGAGTGAAAAAGGAGTAATCAGGCCAAAATGAGGGAGACAGAAGAGGACAAACAGTGGAGACAGAAATTAATGCTGTGTCCTATTTCCTCCCTTCAGCCTCCACTTAAACTCACTTTAATGAATTCATGCTGATATGAAGCAAACAGTACCCTCTAAAAATAAACAACTCAGCTCCAACAATTACCCATAAGACCTTGCAAACAGTCCAAGAAAAGGCAGCAGCATTTGGATAGATTTTAGGATCTTAGGTCACCCTCAAGCCCCACAAACTGTCCAAAATCCGTTTCTGGAACATGAGCGCAGCCACAATCAGCTGTACGCACATCGCAGGAGAACTACAAGATCACGCGGGAATGAAGAGTAAAACGTGCCAACAACATGTTGCTTTGTTGTTCATTCTGTGCCTGTTTTGACGTCATGTTGATAAAGTGACGGAAAATAGGATCGCGAGTCTGCATTTTGTGTTTTATTTTGAAATTGACCGGACACTCCTGTGCGTTTCTTAGTCTGACTTCCTGTCCAGGTCGTGCAGGGAGTATGTGGAAATGGGGGGTCAGAGTTATAAAAAACTAATTTGCAAAGTACTGAAGAAATCTCATATTACAATCTGGGGCTCCTGCTATGAGGTGGCAGACTTCTCCTCTCACCTGGGTGAATTGAAAAAACATTTTCTCTACATAAACAATCAACCCTCCCTGATGTAAAAAACAGAAAACAAGACGGTCTGTTAAAGTATGTTTTCTGTCTCCGGGTCTCTTCAGATCCCTGCAGGACTCAAGTGGTGTCTTATCACAGAGGAGCAGTGGCAGTCTGCTCTGCTCCTCTGAACTCAGCTTTTTATAGCGTCCCGGAAAAAAGGCCAACTGGAAAGCAAGCTCTTGACAACACACACACACACACACACACACACACACACACACACACACACACACACACACACACACACACACACACACACACACACACACACACACACACACACACACACACACACACACACACACACACACACACACACACACACACACACACACACACACACACACACACACACACACACACACACACACACACACACACACACACACACACACACACACACACACACACACACACACACACACACACACACACACACACACACACACACACACACACTCAGGCTGAGCTCATTTAGTGCTGCTGGAGGCGGTTTTATCAGCGACCAGCCGAGTTAAATCTCCTCTCTTCTCGCTGCGCTGAGCTGATCTCTATCTCTAAATGTGTATTGGGTTTGCTGTTTAACTAGAGGGTTGAAAAGTTGAAGAAGTGTGTGTGCGCACGCGTGTGTGTGTGTGTGTGCCAATGCGGAGTTCAAATTCAGTTTAAAACATGGTTGACAACAGTGTCAGCTGTGGTCAGTGTGTGTGTGTGTGTCGTGTGTGTTTTTATTGTCCAGCTGGTTGAGACACACTGGAGACTTTCAGTGAACAACAAACAATGTGGCCTGAGTTCCTGCAGACACACATACACATACACACACACATGCACACACACACAGACTGTTGTTGTTCTGTCCTCGTTCCTTCCTCAGGACAAACCCTCAGCTTTGTTTTGGACTCGCAGCAGGAGAGAGGAGCGAGCACGGAGCGAGGAGCGATATGAGACTGCAGGGCCGGAAACACAAGACAGACCGCTGTTTTCTCTGCTACAAATAGACTCAATCAAATAAACCCGAAGCTACCAGGAAGCTGGGCACTAAACATTTGAGAGGACACCAGATTGCGATGCCATTTGGTTGCAAGCACTAAAAAATATATTTGTTTATGTAGAAATACAACAGCAGGACTTCCCAGGAAACAAGAGAGTCTCGTAAAATCAGAAAGTGGTTCCAGTATTTTATAATCCACATCTACCCTGGTCACTGTCACGAGTCTGATAGGACTTTCACACTTAGAGAAAACTCCTGATATTTCACAAAGAAGCTGCATGTGTGAATGCAAAAAGCAGAATTTTTGGTTCTGACTTTATCCAGAGTTTCTCCTCCAGCCCTCCTAGTATCTTTTCTGCAGAAAGTCAGAGTGAGCTGATGTGAGAACGCAGCAGGATATAATCAGGAGAATTCAACTAGAGTCCTCCTGAAATCATCTAGATATTTTCAGGAGTACAGATGTGAAAACGGCTGAAGTTAGAGGAGTGTTTTTCTTTTTCGGTCGACCCTCTTTCAGAGGTGTCTTCATCTTCGTTCGGACATTGAGCTTTTAAAAAGTAGACACATTCACCTCAGACGTGTCTGGCAGACTGAAAGCTTCATCCATTAAAGCAAACTTGTGTTCTTGTCCAGTAATTGTGGGAAATATGTTTCTTTGCTTTTACGAGCAGAACTGAGCCAGGTCATAAAACCTGAGAAAAGCAACACTGATCGATTTTCACTCTCAACATCATCATCTCAGACTGAGTCATCGTTACACACTCATCTAAAAACATGGAAAAATCCATCATGTCTCCTCTAAGGGAAGAATGCATCTTGAGCCTGACATGGTAAAGACAGACGTTGCTGATGATGTCTGATCTTCATCACACAATCCCCTGAGGCTGTGCACACAACCCAGATGATGCACACAAATCTAATTACACCATGGATATAATCTTACAGAAAATCTGTTTATTTTGCTCCTCTGGAGGTTCTTTATCAGATTTCTTTACAAAAAGGAAATATTGTATCCGCTGCACGTTGTGAAGTTCATATTTAGGCAGCTGAGGAGCCACATTTCTTACATTTCACTCCCTCGGGCTGTGTGTACTTTCTGTTTTTTTAGGAGATTAAAACAGCTAACAACATGTGAGTGCAAACACAATACAGGTTTTACTGGAGGTGACACAGAGGAGAGAGAGAGGTGGAGGAGGAAGACGAGAAACTGCAGCGGTAGAAAGCGGCAGAGAGGGAGGAGAGATGGAAAGACAATTCAATTTGCTCTGCGTCATCAGAGACGGGCGATACGGTCACAACTGGATTACCTCATCCTGAGCAGAACAGGAGCAGCTCTGAATATCTCCGTTTTTATGTGAGGGTGGAGCAGTAAGTCAAAATGTTGACTCTTAAACTAGGACTGAGCAGAGGTCTGAGGATCTGCCTCCGATCTGAGACGGACTTCAAGTCATAGAAATGATCGTTACATAGTTTGAAGATTATTATAACTTTTCATGATGGAGAAAAAAATCCTCTTCTGCAGCTTCTTGTTGGATTTGATGCATCAAAAGTCTAAATCATCACGTTTGAATGTTTGCAAACAGTTTGGTTAATACTTAAGATGTCTGAGATGTAATGCAAGATATTTTTTGTTTTTATTTTGTTGACCTTTTAGGATACTTAGAACTCAAAGAAAAGGCGCCCCCACTCCCTGGGAACGATGAAAACTAATGTGTTTTGCATGAACAGAGATCGTGTTTTTATCTGCACGTTATTAATGACGAACTGAACAGAGCACTAACTGCAACAGAGCCTGCAAAGTGTTCCAAGAAAACACATTTACAAACATTAGCCGCTCGTCGATTAAACTGAATTTGAAAATTTCAGTTTCACTGACTAGAGAAATAGATAGCCAGGAACATCCCTAGTTGGCAACTTGGCAACATTTCCAAATGATACCAACGCTTCTCTTTTTTGGTTTGACAATTACCGATCACCAATACTGGATAGGAGAGGAGAGGAGAGGAGAGGAGAGGAGAGGAGAGGAGAGGAGAGAAGAGGAGAGGAGAGGAGAGAAGAGGAGAGGAGAGGAGAGGAGAAGAGAGGAGAGCAGAGCAGAGGAGAGGAGAGGAGAGGAGAGGAGGAAAGTCATCAACGACGAATAACAGCTTAAGGGAGAGCGTTTTGTATTGATGTCGTCCAATCAATCGATTTCCCTCAGTGGATTTAAGGAACACACAGCATGGACTCACTGCTTAACGCTCAATAACAATCCATCTGTAGACGAGAGCTACACCAACCCCCGTTCATCTCTGTTTTTCATTTCGCTCTCGGTAACAGTTTCCCTTTTCTCCGTCTCTCCGGACGACGACGGGAGCGTGTTTGGGAAATGTTTGTAAGTCAGATCAAACTGCAGGAGGACGCTCCAAACACGAGGACGCTTCATCTGTTTGCTCTCATGTTGAACTTTCTGTCGGCGTTTCCTCTCCTGCAGCTGCCAAAGCTTTTTTTTTTATAATTATTTCTCTTTGTGGCTGAAGCTTTCTGATGAGAATCCAGAGTCATTAAAAGTCTTTACAAAATGTCTTTGGTTTTTAATCAAACAGTAATGGGAGAATTAATGGTGTTTGCCATCCAGCCGCCAAAGCACTGATTTGTTCGGGGGCCTGTGGTTTGTTTTTTCACTCCTCTATTATACGTCTGGCTGTTGGCAAACGATGAGAAATGTAGTTAGGCGGGAAGTGAGAGGAAAATAGATGACCGTGAGGAGTGAATGGAAAGCCAACAACCAACATCGACCAAGAACAAAGACCACAGAGAGTCTCAAAACAGCCGGCAAACGGGACATTTGTAATGATTTGATCTTGTAATTCACATTCTGGTATGAATAAGGCTGGCTGTAGAAGTAAATTATAAAGACCCGTTAAAGTTGGGATGTGATGTGGTGAAGGACATAATCGTTGTTCTTCACCACGGACTCGATTCAGGATTTAAACTGAAGAAGTATTTTAAGAATTTGAGGTTTCTTCAGTATTGAAGTCGTTTGTACATTAGAGAGTCATCTGCAAACAGGAGAAGCTACCTGCTAGTTTTGTAATACTGGAAACCAGTCTTGGTCTCAATACCACTTTTTGAAGGTCTCTGTCTCATCTCAGAATCTCCCTAAATGTCTTGGTCTCGTCTCGGTCTCGGAGTACTCTGGTCTCGGGTATGTCTCATGTTTGGTTAGTGTGGTCTTGACTACAACACTACTGACAACCTTAACTTTTTTGATAACCTAAACCTTTTTAATAATGGTAGGAAGGTTTCTTATGAAAGTTCTCTGAGAATCCTTCACATATTGAAGCAGGTATTGTAACTTAAATATCCCTAAATTAATCAATATCCAATCAAATTTAATCGGATCAGGACCTTGTGAATCGGATATCTGGACTCAAATTACAGAGTCACAAGCAGACTACATACTTTTTCAGTTCAGGTGTGTTTTAAATGATAAACCTTATATGACCAAACCTCCAGATATTAGTTATTTCGATGTGAGTCAGCTCAGGTGTGTTTAAAACCCTGAACAGCCTGTGGTTACTCAGGCCATGAGGGAGTAACACCCGGTCCAGGATGTCCTTGGATGCTGGAAACTGATCTGTATATAGGTCGCTATTGATTAGAGAGAGTGAGTGAAAGAGGCTGAGGCGAATACTCCGAGGAAGAGCACACACACACCGACACACCGTGTACACACTGACACACTGTTACCAGGCAGAAACACAGAGGAGGGCTCAGGGTGGACAAAGGCTCAGTAACAACATCACAGGTTTCAATCTATGGGCAAAGCTCAAGTTGATAAATGTTCTACTACACTAAAGAAATATGTAACTGTGGAGGTTCTTAGAGGACAAAGGGATCCAAAAAATGTTGCATTCCTACACATGGGCGATGAAAGAGCTTAACAAAACATCAAATTATTTTTTAGTCATCATGTTTTGCAGAACTTTTGCAACCTGAAGCCGGGCGTACACCGGGGTTATGGAACATCGAGTGTTATCTAACATCGCATATTTTTCTCAAATCATTAATGCCTAGTGTACACTGTACGATTTCAGACACATTTAGACCTGTGTCTTTTTTTTTTTTTGCGTCATAACAATAATTTTGAAGTCGGGCCGGAATTCCGCCCGATCACACATCGCTACTCGGGCAGTGTACATTGTGGAAAGGCGGTCGATCATGCCCCAATCAGCTGCTCAGCTGCTTGAAATTTCTTTCCTATATGACTGCACACAATCACACAGTGAGAGCATCTGAAATCACCATGGCAACAGCATGTCTGTTTAATGTGTCTCAATCTCATGTGTTAGGATTACGCAGCTTTTTAGCTTGTTGTTGTTGGTGATGCTGAGTGTGTTTGTGTTAGTGAGAGAGCGAGCGAGAGAGAGAGAGAGAATGTTTTTGACAGTGTGTTTTTGAGTCGTGCGAAGGAGACAACTGAAATACACACAGATCTGATCTTAACATCCGTCTGTGGAAGATTTAAAAGGAAATTTCATCGTCGATTGTGATTCCCCCATCCTGCTTTTACTCTTACAGAGTGAGCTTTTCAGGTTGTTCAGTGTCAGCACAGAAATCGTTAGCGGGCGCTTTTGACATCACCGGCGCTCTTTTCCAGATGTATTATTACCCGTAGTTTCTCGTACCCACATCCTCCTCACTCCGCGTCTGATTGGGAACTAAACGATTTAAAAATTAAAAACATGCAGTAAAAAGAAAGGCAGCAGTGTCGGTCATACAGCGTCCGTTGTCAACAGACTGTTGTCATGGAGACAGGACGGACGTGCAGCGATTTTCTTCTCTGCGAACAAACGCTTCATGCAAACGCTCCTGAGTGCACAGTCAGCGCTTTTCTGCCTGGAAAAAATGCTAGGTGGACACGGGGCCTTAAATTAGGCACAAAGGGTTAGCTACCTTTTTGTACAGTTGAGACACACCCAACATCTTGGAGTAGGACCGGTATCTTTGTTGCTATGGAGTCCAAACAGGAAACAGTATTATTTGATTTTCTTAAGAATCATATCAAATTTTTTAAATCTGATATCATGACAACAACCCTCCTTTCTTCATCTGTTTATGAAACTGCGGGCGGAGAACATTTGGTTTCATTTCCATCAGGAGCAAGAAATTGTCAATCCGCTCTCACTCCTTCTCTTATTCACACGCTCTGCACCATAGGAGACACACAGGTGGAACAGATGAGTGTCCTTCAAGTGGCCGTGTTAAGGACTACTTGTGGATTCAGGACACTGTCTGCCGTCTGCTGTGTGAGCGAGTGGAAGCAGAAGGCATTAACTCACAGGGAGAAGAGAAAACAAGGCGAGACACTTGTTTCTGAGGAAGATGTGACTCAAAGGAAAACAGGACTGATTATGTGTAATGAGAAGTCCAGGAGCAGGACTCAGGGACCCCATCTATACCTGGAATTAACCTACATGTGTGTCTGCATACGTTCTCTGGATAATGAGCTATGATTACAGGTTTAAATCAGGAAATATCTGATTCAAATAAATGTCTGTTAAGTCAAGATCTTCCACCTAATGGTCATGTATCATATGGCCCACAGCAGAAAACAGGAAGTGACCAATTCCCAACAATCTTCATCATAATGCAGACTAGGTTAGATTGTCTTTGCAAAGCTCAAACAGTTTGTGTGATGTCTTACAGGAAGTGTACGGGTCAGTCAACACTCTCTGGGAGGTTTTCCCTCCTCCCCATCTCCTTCATGGCGGTCGGCAACAGTTGAGCAATCTTATATTTGAAAGATCATATACGCTGACATCCCGTTCCTAAGGATACTCTCCAACACGGCCTGACAAATAACATGATCTAAGGGTCAACACCAAACACCCTGAGTCTACATAAGAAGTTCAGTGTTTCCAGCTAAACAAATGAAGGTGTAAACACAGGTTGTTGTTCTACCTGTGTGTTTGTGTTTCTGTGTGTGTGTTTAACAAACAGATGAAGAGCTGGAACATGCACACAGGGATTCATGACAGCTTGGTGGCTTATATGGAAACCTGGTGTACTTAGTTTTATGAGCTGTCCCACATGCTTTCTGTCTTGTAAGCACACACACACACACACACACACACAGTAAATGAATAGTCGTTAATTAGCAGAATGAGCGATCTCCTTTGTAATGAGGCAGGGCAGCGACATTCTGGATTTATGTGCGAGTCTCCTCTGGTTTAAAAAACCTAATGCCCAACATCCATCACACTAACAGGGTTACAGTGTGCACATCGCTCTGTAGATTTCTGATACTTCTATTTCCTCTGCGTCTCTTTCTTCTGTCTTTACAAACCAAGCCTCTCCTTGCACACAGCGCGAAATGTGGCTCAGCCTTTATTGAGTCATTTAGACTTGAAGCTGCAGACCTCGGTCTCCGTTTCCAGCCACAGATCTGAGGTCAGTCAGAATCAGCAGATATGTGATCTCTATCGACCACATCAGCAGCCTGAGAAGATCCCATTACACCTTCTCTCTCTGTGCACTCCTTCCATCTCGCTCTCTTTCTCTCGCTCTGTGTATCAGCATTTTCTTCTTCTCGGTGTGCATTATGTTACCGACGATCCATCACACTGTGAATGCATCGATCTGCACTGAAAGGTATTAATAATTAGGAGGAAAGCCGCCCTGTTCTGTGGAGGGTGAGTGTGAGTTTGTGTGAATTTACAAAGAAGCAGCGGAGAAAAGAGTGTGCAGGAAATACTGATGGAGAGAAGAACACTTCAAAGAGAAACCACAGAAGAGCTTCTGATGACCCTGCAGATCACGTCCCTTACCACACAAGTATTGGTCATCCAATGAATTGACATAAAACACAAATAAACAGAGATGATGAGCCAAAACATCAAACAGGAACACCCACTGGTTTGTAAGTTAACTGGAGGAAGATAAGAAGGCGGCAGAACTCAGAACGAGCAAAACGGGCTCGATAAAGACTCCCAACTCCTTATTGAGTTTCTGTGGGTGAGCAAGAAGAAGAAGGGCCTGTGTCTTTGTGTGTGTGTCTTCTCTGTCGTAAGTAACCCCCCCCCCCCCCCCCCCCCCCCCCCCCTCACTACCACCAGCGCGACCTCATGTGGTGTGTCTGTCACACTCTGCTCTTTGTGGAAGATATCAAACAGACATACACACTCATCTCAAAGTGCAAATGAGAAACACCACACTGCTTCAAAACATCATTAACCAGAGCTCCCAGGGTGTGAGGACGACAAACACATACACACACACACACACACACACACACACACACACACACACACACACGCACGCACACGCACACAGAATCTTTAAGTCCCAGTGTCTCTGGTTCTGGTTTTAACTCTAAAGGAGGTACAAGAAGACAATTGTGGGTGTAAAAAAAGTGGATTCACAATGTGCACGATGAACAAACTTAATTGCAAGTAAATCACACTGAAACAGTTTTCTTATTCAGGCTCATCCTGCTGAAGTGAACCTGCATGAAGCCGGGCTGCAGCATACAGAGTACATCCCACCGTTGATCTGAGACTCAACAGATGAGCGGGTGCTACTCCGGGATGATATGGACAGTAAGTTAACGGTGTTTACTGTGACTATTCCTACGATTATTATACAGTGAAAGAGAATTTCCTGTAAATGTGGCCAAAGAGTAAAGGGAAATCCCATATTCTCATCATGTTTACCTTTAATGTTGTCAGTCTGTGAACCTATAGAGGACGTTTACATGTTTAGCCGCTCAAAAGTCTCCTTATTTATCTCTCACTTCCGACTCTGCCTGAAACACTTCATTTCAGCTGCTGTCTCTTTAAGGCCACACTCCTAACGTGCCCACTTTCTTCTGATTGGCCAGCTCTCTGGAAGCCTTCATGTGGGGGGGGGGGGGGGGCAGAATGCTGCAGGGCTGCCAGGAGAGGGCAGCTCTCCAGGTGTGGGAGAAGAGAGTCTATGTTAGAGGTTTCAGCAGCTTACGTCGAGGCTTGAAGCCGTCTGGTGAAACTCTTCAAAAAACTTTCAAATTAGGGAACTATGGTGTGATTTGCAGAACAAGTCGTTTAGCGCCCTCTGCAGACTCATCCTGGAATTACTCCAACATACGCACACACACATACACACACTAAAATCCTACTGTCATGGATCTCTCAGCAAATCATGCCTTTCATTTCCAATTAACTCAGTTCATGGTTTTATTTATTGGATTCTAACGAGCCAGCAAAATATAAAAAAACACACCATCTCTCCCACACACACACGGAAACACACACACTCACAAACACACACTTGACAGGTTGAGGAAAAAGCCAATAAAATCCTCCATAATCAGAACAGACATTTTCCACTTCCTGTTCAGACTGATGGAGGAAGTTCCGCCTCACTAGACCTCACTAATCAATCCCTGCACACAATCAGTCCACCTGTCAATCAGCGGCTGAGCCACAGCGCTGTGTGTGTGTGTGTGTGTGTGTGTGTGTGTGTGTGTGTGTGTGTGTGTGTGTGTGTGTGTGTGTGTGTGTGTGTGTGTGTTCAATAAATAAAACAGTAACCACTGAGAGCTGTCTGAGTGAGTCTGGAATGAAGGACAGGATTAGTGTGCGAGATCAATAAGAAGTGTGTCCTCTGTAAATAAGTTTGTGTGTGTGTGTGTGTGTGTGTGTGTGTGTGTGTGAGTCCTATTTGCTCATTCTGACATTCAATTACCTGCAGAGACATGTAAGAGAAGCAGGAAGATTTGGACTGAACAAAAAGATGTGATTCAGAGAAGAAGAAGAGAGCTGCAGACAGAAAAGAAGATGAGTTTTTCTTTTTCTAGTCAGCGGGGTACCAGACATCACAGTTTACAAAAAGAGTCACATACACACACTTGGCATACGTGGCATTCCTGTCACGGACACCACATTCAGACAAAAAGGCGTAAAGTTTGTCCTGGAGGCTGAAAACTAATCTGAGAGAGAGATAGATGAAAAATAAACAGAGAGTGACTGTGAATATGTGTTTGCTTTTCTTTGAGTCCTCCGAGCAAACATCCATCCTCAGACCACAGCACAGTTATTACTCTCAGGGGAAAATGAGATAAATCAACAGACATAGAGAGAAGAAAACCTCTCTGACAAGATTCAGCGGTGTACATTTACATTCTTTGAAAATGAAGGTTGTTTGGAGGAGAAGAGGCAGACGGCGGCAGAAACCACAAAACCAAAATCCCCCTGTGACCACCAGTTACTGTGGTGGTTTCAATCATCCTGTGAGGATCTTTAGAGGAAGAATGTTCGACTTTTTTATCCAGTAGATGTCGCCCTTGAGCTCCAGCATGAAACCAAAACAAACTGCTGTTTGGCCACGCCTCCTCCATACTGAAGCCTCCGCTCTCCTCCAGAGACACACCTCCACTCGAGTTCACATGAATCAGTGACGCGCAAGCGGCGGACACAATTTTCCTCATCTCCAGCTGCATTGTTGTGTTGGCATGCTAATGTTAGCACTCTTTAGTTAGCTCGTAGCTTCACATTGAATGTAAATTTACACAGAATGAGCGTGATCTTAACACACTTACATGACAATCATTATGCTTTCATGCCCGACTGATAAGTTACAGAGCCTTCCACATGGTCCTTAACTGCCACCGCAGACGACAACAATGCTATCCAGCCTGCCACATGACCCCATTGCTTTGTAAAGAACTCAGAAATCTCAAGTGCAACTCAGCCATGCACATCAATAAGCTTTAATAAATGGATCAATGGTTTGGAGAAATTTCAGTGTGTGAAAACAGACAAATCATTTTCCTCTCCCTGAACAAAATAAACGTGTTCAAAGTCTGAAACGCCCTCTAGCTAAATGTGCACGCTAATCAAACCCTGCTAAACCCTCGGGGCTCTCAGACGGTTGTTTATGTGTGAACGCTGTGCGAGTGTGTTTGTACGTCTGTATTCCTTCTTCTCTCACTGTGTTCTCTGTCGGAGTAAACAGTGCTGAGACCAAAGCTACCCGAGGCCTGTGGGGATCCACACAGCAGAGACTCTTTTTTTTTCATCTCTCCTCTGCTTTTTATCTGCTGTAAGGGAATAAATAAAGCCCGCATTACACCCAAATCTCACCCCGCCGGACTCACAAACACACCGTTTGTTGAGCTGAGTGCAAGTTTGCCTCCCGAAGTTAATCAAAACAAGCAGCCGAGGCTCAATGGAGCATCGATTTACACGGGAGGCTCAGAGCTCAACAGACACAGAAAAGAGGAGAGAGAATCGTCTCACGCAAAGACTACAAACACTTTCACAACATCTCTGACACTCCTGACAGTTGCCAAGGTGACAAGGACACACTGTGTTTCTGCAAAGTTAACGTGTAGGCATGTGTATAAGAGTGTTTATATGAGTGCAGGATCAGGATCTTTATCCTGCAAAGTGAAGGATAACAGGCCTGATGTGAAATGTCTTTGAAAACAACTGCTGGATGTACTGGCATACAATTTGTGCATTTTTTCCTCAGAGGATGAATCTTAAAAAAAAAAACGGGTCAAATGTATAAATATTTTCTCACAAACTCAAAAATATCTGAAGGGCAAGGTATCCTCTAAAAGTCCAGGATGGACCCCGCCTCTAACCTAATGACAGCTGGGATCGGCTCCAGCCCCCTTGAGACCCGAGCGGGACGAGCGTTGTAGATAATGGATTGATGGAAGTTATCCTCTGCTGTACTTTGATGTTAACTCTAACATAATATGATAACATGCTGAACGATGATATCTTGCCATGTTAGATGCATGTAAGCATGATAACAAGTTAAAAGTTATAAACCACATAATTAAAAGACTCTGTCTCAAAGAGGAATCTTTCCTTTCATGCACTTGAGGGATGAGCTGTATCTACTGACAAACTAATGAGGGTTACAATTTGAACCCTAATCATAGGTTTGATCTAGATTTCCACCAAACACACCCGTACATTATGGCGTTTTCACACTAGGCACAATTTTTTTAAACCGTGCCCGAGCCCTATTGCTCCTCCCTCCCCTCTCCCACGCTGGTCTGCGTTCACATTAGTAACATCGCCCACTACCCGAGTACAGGTGTGTATGTACACAGTCCGATACAGCAGGGGGCGGTATGCACATAGCTGGTTTGCAAATCCGCCAAAAATAAGAAAAATAAGTAACCATGGCAACCACTCATAGACTGAGTCCATCCTGCTAACTGTGGATTTTGTTGTTATTTCTGAGACGCCAACAACGACCCTCTTCCTACGTCCACATCGACCGTGCAGCTCAGAGGATGAACCGGGCCGGTGCTGCACAGATACGACGGTCATATAACGGTCAATTTCCTTATTTGATAACGGTTGCGTTTAACTATCCTGTGGACCGGTTAGGAGTAAGTTTGTGTTCACTCTGGTCAAATGAACCGGACTTTGGGGTCATGCGTTCTCAGATCTGGGCTCGGGTCCCTTGTGTGAAACCATCATAATTCTTGTTTAAATTTACGTCTTGCAGTCTTCAAAAAGAAAAGAGCGGAACAAAAAGCGAAGGAAAAGTTTGAATATCAACTTGAAGCAGGTCTTTTATTCCTCAGTTCTGAATAACCGTAACAGCAGAGGCTGAAAAATTATGCCTTGTTATGCCGCCTAATTATTTCAGAGAAATGAGTTGCCTGGAGCCTCGGCTGATGTTGTGCTTTGTTTTCCCTCGGTGCATTCCTAATGTGCACTGATCACACGCAGACGCTTAATTTTTCATGGTCTGCCTCTAATTGCCGTCTGCAGTCAGACACGCTGGATCACTGCAGGAGGTGACTTTTTGCATGAGAAGATGTGTGTGTGTGTGTGTGTGTGTGTGTGTGTGTGTGTGAGTGTGTGTGTATTGGCAAGTAATTAACTCAATATAGTCAAAAACTCGAGAGGAAGCAAATGAACCAGTTAAACCAAATTCTGGAGTGTATTTTTTTCTGTCATTTGCAGGCAGGAGGTAATTATCCAAAAAGAGTCCAACGGAAAAGAAAAACGAGGAGAAAATGAGCAACCCGTATGACTCCTGCCCATTAGCTGTAAAGTAGTGGAACATGTGCAGGGCTGGAGATGGACTCGGGTTAATATTTGCCTGCACACACATTGGAAAAGAAACACTAAGGTCCACTCATCCGTGGCTACATCTACTTTTCTGGGCTGGGAGGCTAAAAGCCTTTTGCTGCTAATCAGGTAGGATGTGAAAACCAAAAGTGTGAGGACAAAAAGGAGAAGATGGAGAAAAAAACAGGTGGAGAAAAAGGTAAGATTTTAATGCATGAGGACAGAAAGAGTGAGAGATTAACTGAAGATATTCTTGCAGACGAGTGTGGAGGTAATTAGAGGGTTCAGCAGCAGCTGACCGGTGACACGTGGACCTTGTTCTGAACACACTCCTCACATTTTCACCTGATTAAAGCCCGTCAAAGTGAGGGGGATAAAAACGTAAAGGTTGGCATCGATGGCAAACGAGGACAACACGAGAGCTCGAGTCTGCTTAACGAGAGCGTTTGTTATGAAATCAGTTCCCCCCCCAAAACAACTGCTGTGGTGCAGAAAGAGCTTTTATTATGCGAGACCAGTCGCTCGCTTTAATTATTTATCATCCTATTTCAAAGCGTGTCAGTAAGGACTGCAACAAGAGTAAGATCATAAAAAGGAAAATGGAGTTTTAGAGTGGCTCACAGTTTTAAGTTACAGCAGAGACACAAAACAAAAAGTAATTTGCAGGAGACCTTTTAGTACCCGATGCAGGTCACTGTTACGTCTTTACTCATTAAGACTGCTCATATAAACCCAAACTATTCTTTAAATAAGGGGATTTATCATCGATTTACTCCTTCATCCTTCACAAAAAGACCCTAATGGTGGAGTGAATCTGATCAGAGTTCTGATTCAGACTTCTTAGGTTGATCAGACACATTTTGAAGATTTAAGTAAAGGGGAAAACGTGTTTGTGCCCCGTGTCCACCATTCCATATCCGTACAGAAAAGAGCTAACTGTGCGCTCAGGAGCGTTTGCATGAAGCGTTTGTGCGCTGAGAATGTAAGCGCTGCACGTCCGTCCTGTCTCCATGACAACAGTCTGTTTACAACGGCCGCTGTATGACCGACACAGCTCCGTTACTTTTTACTGCATGTTTGATATTTGATGTTTATTTCCTGATCAGACACGGAGCGAGGAGGATGTAGGTACAAGATAATATCATATCAATATCATACATTTGGAGAAGATTGCCGGTGACATCAACAGCGCCATTCTGAAAAGTTGAAAGAGTTTTAACTTGAGCGCTCAGAGCGGACGCACAAAAAAAGGCGGAGCGCTCGGAAATAAGTCGCTAGGATCTGCGCTTTTTCTCTGAGCAGCCGCTTTCTGCTGCGAACGCTCTACTCATTGAAAAAAACTCTAGGTGGACACAGGGCCTTCGTCTTCCTTAAAGAAGATATTTTCAGGTTGTTTAGTTTGTTTGCTTGATTTTTTTTTTTTGTTGTCAGCTGCATTGCAAGAAAAACAACAATTGTGATTTGAATGCAACTGGGTGAAAGAAGCCGAATGGGCCAAGCAAAAAATAAGCCAATTAAATTTTAGATACGGTCGGACATTTTCAAACACATCCAAAACTCTTTGACTCGAGGGTGAGCATGTGTGAGTGCAAACGGACCGTTTTTATGATCTCAGTTTTAGCCAGACGTTTGCTGTCAGCCCCCTGAGATAAGCCGATGTGTCAGGAAATATTCAAGAAATGTATCCACAAGCGAGTGGGAGGGGCCGGAGGGCATCATGGTGCACGTAGAGGAGCTGCTTCAGACTTTTCTGCTTGCCAGCTTCTTTTGTTCTTTTGTTGATATAGTGAATATGTCCAACTACATGTAGCATTGATATAAAGTATTAATCGTCCTCACAGCACCGGCCTCTGTTGCTTTGTCTGCCATTTCAGTGTTGTAGTCTTTCTAGAACAAGCCATAACAATGTTTGAAATGCTTTTCAACCTCAGAGGATGTATTCATCCTTCAACTGAAAGTGTCATCTGATAATTGGGCCTCTAACATGTGGATAATTCATTATCTGACAGTAAACCATTTATCAGGACATGTTTCCATTAAGTTCCTCCCTCCCTCTGACAGCAGGTACACAAAGCTGTCCACTTCACCTCCAGCTCTAATTTTATCCCTCGCCCCCCCCACCTCCCTCTCACCTCCTCCGCCCCCCGTGTGAGTTTTGTTATTACACAGCGTGGCTTGATTTATTTATTCTGTCCGTCACAGCGCTGCTCTTTGGCCCTCCATCCCTCCTCCTGCATATTTTCCATCTCATCTCGGGATGCTCGGCTGGAGTTGTCGAAATCTCTTGTCTGCGGAGGTGTGAGATGTGAGTTTGGAAGTCAGAGCTGTAGCCCTGCAGGCTTCCTCTCTGCCCTTTATATCTCACAGAGGAGACAAACAAAACAAAACACTGCTCATATTTAGGAAGCTGCAGAAAGATTTCACTTTTTTTTTATCAATTTGTTTTTTGCTGCCTCATTGCTATTTCCAACAAACTTGGACTGAAAGTGAAGTTTTTAAAATGAACTCAAATTCAGACAAGCTCCCACTTGAACACAAGTATTGAGCTCCATAAAGCCTAAATAGCCTAATGATGAAGATCAAACTTAACCCTGTCACTGATTCTGACGTCAGAAGAGGACGTCTATCTGTGCAGCACTTTTGTATCTCAAACAGTGATTGGGGTGTGGATGGGGTTCCTCAGGGATGTGTTCAGGGTCCTATTATGTTCTCTTTTCCATGGCAAAATGAATCACAAAAGTAACTACTGTTTTACTGATGACACACAATTTGAGACGAGGAAGAAAGAAGAATCTTTGGATTCCAAACAGTCGCCTCACCGCTTGGTGCTTTGGACCTAAAACCTCAGTTTGTTTCGCAGTAGGGACGGGACAAAATATCAATACAGCAATATATAGTGTCGTCCTGACTCATGTGATCAAAATCAGCGCTCTGGATTCTCATTTGGCGACTTGTTCGTCTGCTGATCTGTTTTTACTAACATGTGAATGTAATAGTCCAAATGTTTGTTTCCTCTATATTCTCCTGACTACTTCTGGTGACTCGGTTGGCTGCGAAACTGAATTGTCCTTCTGGGAATGAAAAAAGTTGCCTGAATCTGAATCCTGAGCCTCGCTATGATACTGTAATGTGAATGCAATATTTCATGACCTCTCAAGAAAGTCGATCAAACTGAGAGAACAGCTAAAACCTCAAGCAGTGTTCCAAACCTTTCATAACCGGTGGAACATTCTGTTGGAGTTTCAAGGAGAGTCGGTATCTGCAGTGAAGTAGTTCACCTCTAAAAGCTCTCTCTGCTGTGTCTCCTCTCTGCTGCCGAGTCCAAGTTCAAACAAGGACACTGCAGTCGTCATACGGAGCCGAGCTCAATGGACTCATCGCTCACCTGGACCTCAGGTACTGTTGGCCTGCCAGCTCAATTCAGCTCTATCCTTTCTTCAAAAAAAACATCCAACGACTCTTTTTGAGTTTAAGCCTCTCCTCGTCAACTTAAAGAGGATGAAAACATGAAAGCTGAGAGAAAGGAAGGAAGGAGAAGAAAGTGAAGTGAAGACAGGGAGAAGGCAATAAAGTCTGAACGGAAATGCAGGAAAGGGAAAGAAACTTAAAACGGTAAGGTCTGAATGTTTTCTCATATTTCTCAAAGCCTGGTTCATAACTAAAGGGATTATACAAAGAAAGAGGAATGCATGGACTCATCCATATAGGAAAAAAGCTGCTCTGTTTACATGCAACACACATACAGGCTCTAACTCGTTCTGAGCATGAAGGACAAATGAGACTCAGCTATATTCATACACTTAGCATGACTGCATGCTGCATTAGACCTGATACAGCATGACGAATGATCTGAGGAGATTCCTTTAGAACTAATCCAACGGGGGTCCTTTATGATCCCCGAGAAATAGACTGTTAAAAATCAACACGGCAGCACCATTCACTTATTTAGACGATTAAGGCAAAATGATTCAACAGTGTCCTTAAAACTCTGAATCCATGTTCATGACATGTGTGTCCTTAAAGGAGAGTATGTCAAAGCAAAGCCTGTAGAAATATCTGTCGACTTTTATGGATGTAAATCTTCAGTTTTCTGAACACAAACTCGCTGAACCCCTGATGCCTTTTTTGAGATTCTTCAGATGGACAAATCTCACAATATCCGATCATTATATATCCTTTCCACAAGTGTTTGATAACTGCTTTTTGAGGGCCCAAGATTCCCTTTTCAGACGGGCCCTAAGTCTATCAGACGTCTTTACAATCAGACTTTCATCAGGACTAGCAAAGGCATCAGAAAGAATTCAGTTCCATCCATCCAGTCTTCCACTTAAAGGGATACTTCACCCATTTGCATTAAGCTTTGTATCATAAGAAACCTGTACTATTTTTGAATGGTCGTGCATCCAGCCCTCATTTTCCCCTGAGAGGGGAAAGATCTGTATGTCTTGTCTGAAATCGTATAAACTTTTGATCTAGTCGTTGAAAGGCGCTATTTAAATCTGAGGAATCCAAAATAACGGTGTGAGAAAATGTCCGAGGTGTGTGTGTCTAAATATACGGCGGGCATGTTTGGCCTGCTGTTTCTCGGCAGGTGAGGTCAGAGAGTACAGCAGCACAGTTTCCTCCTTCAGCGATGAATCATGTTCATGACAAGGACAACTGACAGCCCGCGGCAACATGAAGAGGTGTGTGTGTATATGTGTGTGTGTGTGTGTGTGTGTGTGTGTGTGTGTGTGTGTGTGTGTGTGTGTGTGTGTGTGTGTGTGTGTGTGTGTGCATGAGTCAGGTGAAAGTGAAAAGAAGCAGGACGGACTTCTTGTAGATATGAAAGTAGGAGATAAGCTGAGACACACACACACACACACACACACACACACACACACACACACACACACACACACACACACACACACACACACACACACACACACACACACACACACACACACACACACACACACACACACACACACACACACACACACACACACACACACACACACACACACACACACACACACACACACACACACACACACACACACACACACACACACACACACACACACACACACACACACACACTGTGCTCTCCTCAGAGAGAGTCCAAACCTTCTGCATGAGTCATCACAGCCTCGCCCTCAGTGCTCTTCTACTCTGCTGTGAAATCCTCACATCACATTCAGAGAGAAACACAAGTATTTGCTTCCTCGACTGGAGACATCCTTCTACAGAATTAACTGAAGATTACTAACTTCTAAATTAAAAGGTGATGGCCTCAAAAGAGAGCATTCAGACTTTAACTAGCTGTCTAACTCTGACAACTGTACAGATAAAGCAGTAAGCATTAAAGGTCACATATTCTGTAAAATCCACTTCTCCATGTTCCTCTAACTCTAACATGTGTCTCTAGTTCGTCTACAAACCCCCCAATGATGAGAAAAGTCCATCCTCTCTGTCTTCTGCCTGCTCCACTTTTCAGAAAATGTGTGCTCAAACAGGCCGTTTGGAGATTTTCCCTTCATGACATCACAAAGGGCAGTAGCCCCTCCCCCAGGTGGGTGACACTCCCACAGCTAGGTGTTTGTTCTGCCCTCTGAGTCTGCCTTCTCACCGTAAACAATAGGACATGGAGTGAGAAAGACTGAGTACACCCAAGCCCTTCTAGAGAGGGGGTGTGGTCAGACACATCTCATTTACATATTTAAAGGTACAGACACAGAAACAGCCTGTTCTGAGCAGAGCTGAAATAGAGGGGTTTATAGACATGATCAAATACAGGATCAGAGTGGATTCAGAACAAGAAACTTCACACACATGTTTTGAGGAGCTCTGAGACTTATTTACAATGAAGGAGGAGGATATGTGACCTTTAAATCTATAAAAATGGGATGGACTCCGGCCGAAGACGCCCTGCTGTAATGGGCTCATCATGAGCGTAAGAGGTTGATCACATGAATATCAAACCTCCTAACAGCAAACAGAACTGCACCTGAAATGTCTCGGTCCGGTTTGTTTTGATGTATAAATCAAAGATGGCCTCTTTGTTTCATGTGAGCTCATCCTGTGCTTAAACGCTCTGATATCAAAGTCTGACGAGCCGTTCGAGCCGCCGTCTCTTTCGTTGTTTCTGTCAGTCACGCAGGGGAGAGCGGGAAAGAGCGCAGCAATTATTCAACATGTTCTCATGTATATTTAAGCGGCAGCTGCGGCAGCCTGTTCCGTCCACAGCTCCAACACAACACAACACGGCGGATGGATGGTGAGGTCAGCGAGGCCGGGCGTCTGCAGACAGCAGGTGTTCTACACAAAGAACTGCCTACACACAAATCTGCTAAATTCATCTGCACTCATGGACAACATGCAGGGAGCAGTTTGTCTTGTTTTACTTAAATGACAAGAGACAACAAACCATACAACACATGACCTGTTAGTTATGGATCTTTGGAGGCACTTTGGGAAGTTAAGACAGAGCCAGTTAAGCAGTTTCTCAGCTGGAGCTTTCAGAAAAATTGTGTGAATTGTTTAAAAGTCAGGCCCTCCTCCTGGGCTCATTACCCCAAGAAGTGCACACTCACTGCAGGACTTAGCGCTTGTACCTACACTGCAAGCTACCTAATACAATTTGTTTTAAGGGAAAAGGCGATTATTTATTTTCTCTTCTTTGCAGATACGTCTGCGGCGGTCATATTCACCGGCTTGAATCGCGTCCAATAGCTGAATTGTATCCACTCCTCACCTGCTGCGCTGTCATTGGCTGGGGGTAACACACCAGCTCCCCGTCCAGAAACGTCCCGAGTCAACCAAAACAAACCAGAACAGTAAAATCCAGTCAGAGGACAGAGTCTCTGCAGACACAGTCACCACCACACATGCACGGAGGCCCAGAAGGGATGATGGAGCAGCTTTACCTTTTTACAAGTCTATATTTTATTTTGAAGGAAAAAGGCTTCTGACTGTATGGTTAAGATATTTGTGTTTTCTGTAATTATTCAGCAATTTCCTCCGTCAATGATTCTGTTTTATAGACTTTAACAAGCTCTTACCTGAGGTCGTACAGATTCTCAGGATGTGGATCAGTCAGAAACACTACAAGGAATATAATCCCAGCAGGAAGCAAAAATATTAGTCGATTACTCCTGGACTATTTCTACTGCAGATTTCTTGAGGTTAAGAATAAAAAATAAAGTGTGAAGTAAATAAATAAAGGAGAATGTGTCAAATAAATGCTACACTATCACTATAGTTTTGCAACCTTCTGTAGATGTTGCATGAAGATTTAAGATTTCCCAAAATGTTTCACTGTGTCTCTGACGTGATAATGTTTTAAGGCAGGTAGTGTCTCGGGACAGAAGGTGTGGAGGTAAAAACTCCTGTGTACTGTCTGACACGAACCAGAAAAACAACAAGGTGAGTGTTTTTTTTATTCACCTGACTGTGACAGTGTGATCTCCTTCCAACTCTTGTGTGCGTCTCCCTCCCTGCGGAGTCTCGCTGCCTTTAACGACGATGTGCCAAAAAACACTCGAGCGTCGGCTGCAACAATACAGCAGCACTCCGCTTTCATCTGCAGCCCCGTGCTCGGCTTCCAGCAGAGCCTTTCATTTCTCTCCCCCCCTCCCAAAACAAATGCTAATGCTATGCTAATCTGATTGTGTGTTATTGCAAAGTTTCAGCCCTCTTCAGTGGATGAGAACCGAGCTTTCAAACACACTCTGACTAAAAAGGATGGTTTTATTTCTTTATCCAAATCTCTGTGTGAGTGTGTGTACACACACACACACACACACACACACACACACACACACACACACACACACACTCACACACTCACACACTCACACACTCACAGGGGTTACCAGGCAATACTCAGTTGTCAGCCTTGGAAAAAAAGAACACACACATGCACTTAAACAGAAGTGTGTCAGAAGAACCAGCAGACCCTCGTCCATTAGTCAAGAGGTAAACACCATCTGGACATCCACAACACACACACACACACACACACACACACACACACACACACACGCACACACACGCACACACACGCACACACACACAGACACACACAAACTCCATGAGCTCCATTCATTTCACGTAATACACACACACACATTAACCTGACCCAGGTGCAAACAGCACAAACACAAAGAGACCCTGAGGGAGGATGTTTCTGTCCATTAACATCCAGGGAGGCACAGCACACTTTGTTATCCTCAGCGCAGAGGGACAATAAACACTTAAACACTAATCCTCCTCCTGCAGCTTTAAGGAGTGATGTCATGTCAGCCAGGTAATAGATCAACCTTACCTGTTCGGCAATCAATTTCACAGTGGGGATTTTACCCTTAAAAACATGTTCCACAGTCTGTGATGACACTGTTAGAGAGGTCTTATAACAAATATGTTTTCATGTAACTTCATGAACAGAGGTAGTGGTGGTGTAAAGTTATTGTATGACACTTAAAGGTCACATATTCTCCTCCTCTTCAACCCGTTTAAATAAGTGTCAGAGCTCCTCTTCAACATGTGTGTGAAGTTTCTTGTTCTAAATCCACTCTGATCCTGTATTTGATCATGTCTATAAACCCCTCTATTTCAGCCCTGCTCAGAACAGGCTGTTTCTGTGTCTGTACCTTTAAATATGTAAATGAGCTGTGTCTGACCACGCCCCCTCTCTGGAAGGGCTTGGGTGTCTCTGGTGTTTCTCGCTCCATGTCCTATTGTTTACGGTGAGAAGGCAGACTCAGAGGGCAGAACAAACACCTAGCTGTGGGAGTGTCACCCACCTGGGGGAGGGGCTACTGCCCTTTGTGATGTCATGAAGGGAAAATCTCCAAACGGCCTGTTTGAGCACACATTTTCTGAAAAGTGGAGCAGGTAAAAGACGGAGAGGATGGACTTTTCTCATCATTGGGGGGTTTGTAGACAGACTATTATAGAGTATTTTGCATCATATGTGACCTTTAACAATTCAAGGTTAAAGCTTGGCCATTGTGCTTCATACTGCTTGTAGCCAAAGAACATGTCCGACAGTATAAAGACGAGGTGATGAATAAGATCAAGTCGCAGCAGCAACTGAGAAACATCAGATGCTGTAGAAACCACAGACTACTAAAATAATAATACCACACAAGAGAAGAAGAGAGATGGGCAAAAAACACAAAAAGCAATCCAGAGGGGGCTCAGGTGTTCTTTCTAAATCCTAATGTGAGTCAATTCAAACCACGAGATGGAGCTTTAAGCCGACTAATGTGAAAACTCTGACAGCCGTGACCCTGAGGAGCAACAGCGCGCTGAAATATGATGTGCATGAACCGCTGTTTACTAAGAAGGAGCGTGCGAGAGAGAGGGAGAGGGAGGGAGGGAGTAAAACAGTAGAGACTGCCAAGAAAAAGGAACACATTAATAAGGTTGCCCTTGAGAAATATAATAACCTGCCATCATTCACTCAGCCAGAATAACTCTGCAGAATACTTTTTTCCCTTTCTTACGCGAGGCTGCAGCTTCCTGCTGGCTTCATCGAGCAGAGAAACACAGAGAGAGAGGGAGGAAGAAGCTCATTTTGAAGTAGTTTAAACAAACAACTCTCTTTAGCTTCAGGATTTCCAGTCCGGCAGCTCTCACAGGTGGAGCACAAACACAGGTCAAAGGTCATTTTGTAAAGTTTTAAGACATGTGATGGATGCAGTCATGGGTTAAAATGAGGGATGCATTTTAAATGTTCACAAATTAAGTGCAAATACATGTCACAGAGTATCATTGTGCTAATCAAACGTGCACAATGCACAGATGAGCAGGTGGAGTTTGTTATCTCTTTACTCTGATGCCATCTGCTGGTTGTTTTCCGACACTGTGTGGATTTAAAAAGGCTCTAAAGCCTCCTTCATTTTTCAGTCGGTTGATTCCTTCCCTTAGACGAAACAAAGTGTATTTAACACACACCCAAAAAAAACACTCACCGGTGCTGGATCGGAAATCAAACTGAAGGTAGGAATCAAAAAAATAAATGACCCGTAGGTGTGAATGTGAGTGTGGCTGGTTGTCTATCTCTATATGTCAGCTCTGTGTTTGACAAGCGAAACAGTCCAGGGTGTAACCCCGCCTCTCAATTATAGGAAAAATGGACAGCACTCCTAATTGTATTTCACTTGCCACAGAGACGTTTCGAGCAGACGCTCTTCTTCAGCCTGTAACTGGTCTCATTATATCACAGAGGGGACAAAACTACTTCTGCAAAACATGCACCTGTTCATGCTCGCACATTTCTCGTCCCTCTTATGATGCAATTTAGACTAGGTCCAGCTCGTTATGGGATTTTTACGGGCCGATAGAGATATCGATATTGGGGAGAGAAAAAAATTTGATTCCAACATATCGACCGATCTATATTCAATCTGTAGAAACCCTCTCTCTCTCTCTCTCTCTCTCTCTCTCTCCCCCTCTCTCTTTCCCTGAGTTCTCTATCCTCTGTCCTGTCTCTCAAATAAAGGCCCAAAATAGTCATCAACATAATTCATTAATTATCAACTGACGTGCAATCAAATGTTATATCTACTCTGTACTTACTGATTGAGAAAGAATGAAAATAACCTACACTGTAAAATAATATGTTTAGTTTAATGTGAATGTGGTTTAACTTCTACAGGAATAATCTCAGAGTATTTTATAATCCTGTTGTAATCCCCTCTACAACCAGCAGGGGTCAGAGAAGTGCAGCATATATTAAAAAAGCACACAAGGAGAAACCTGCTGCAGTGATGAGGAGTTCACTGAGCAGCATCCTCTTGACCAATTACACACACACACAAAATAAAACACAAGACACACACGCGCACACACATGCACGCACGCACGCACGCACACACGCACACACACACTGTCATTTCTGCTCCAGCTCTTCCTCTCAGCATCGAGCAAACAAGTGTTTCTGTGGATTACAATTGCCTCTGAATGTGTGTGTGTGTGTGTGTGTGTGTGTGTGTGTGTGTGTGTGTGTGTGTGTGTGTGTGTGTGTGTGTGTGTGTGTGTGTGTGTGTGTGTCTAAAACACTGAGTCATCCTCTGTCGGCCTCCTGCATTGAGCTGGCACAGTTTCAGCCCCAACAGGCAGGATCCATACGGAGACGGACCGCCTCCCTGTGAGTCTGCAGATCTCTGACCAGCTGACTTTAAACCAGACTTTTTTAAAGGGCCAAAAGCAGATTTTAGATTTGAGTTTTTAGATGTGCACCAAAGTAATATGATGACTCATATGATGGTCTGGGAAACCCTGCAGCAGCTTATTATGTCGGCTAAAATATTGGTGGCATTCTTTCACAAACAAACGAGGGTGGAGGTCAGATCCATTCATTGTAACTGAAGACTGAAGACATAAAAATCATTCAGAGGATTATTCTATCCAGGGCTCTGCATGCACACAGCCATCTGATATCTAGAACCGAGAGTAACCTCACACTTTGAGGAGTGTGTGCTGGTGTGTGTGTGCAGGGTTTAGGTAACTTACCAGTCCGGTGAGAGACGGCGCAGACTGTCCCAACGTTTGGCTCCTCATCCGGACCAGGTTGTTCGCCTCTCCTGCTCCTGCAGATATTCCTCCTATGGCCCCGTGGCCTCCGAATCCCCCCGAGGGCCCCTGCCAGGCCAGCTGACTGACACCGGCGTGCAGACTGCAGGACAGAGGCAGCAGCTGCTTACCTGAGAGGACAGGTAAACCGCAGAGTTAGGAAGATCTGCTTTCTGATACTATGACCCACAGATTTGGAGGATATTGTAAGGGTTAATTACTGATTTCATTGTTTAAACTCACTACAGCTCGGTGATTCAGAGTCAGACCTGACTACGTTTTTACATGTCTCCACTCGGAGTCTCTGGATGAGTTTCAAACCGGCTCAAAGTCAATCACAACCCAATTTAAGCACGCCCTCTTTGGCTCCCGGTGAGCCCTCAACCAAAAGAAGACAAAAGAAACACAAAGAATAACCCGGGTCCTGTGCTTAAAAAATACAACCAGAAATCACAGAGCTGCTGCTCCTCCTCCTCATGGGATTAACATCATGGCCTTTGTTGGGTTGGAATATGGAGGGTAATCTGTGGTTCAATTTTCACTTTTCAGATTATGGACATGGCAGATTGGCGGCAGATTAAGAGCATGAGTGATCACGAGCTACAGGACGACCTCAGCTAACTCCACTCCCAGGAGAAAAAAAAAACGTGATAGTTTTATATATTAGTTTTACATATTTTAGGGTCAAAATGACTTTGACTGTCTGTTTTTTTCCACTGACAGGCTCAGATTGTTATCCTTCTTTATAAAGTGAGATCCTATTTAGACGTCAGAATCAGGTGTTGTACACAAAACTCCATTGACAAAAACAATGCTTACGTCGAGCAGCATGGATAACGCTGTTCTGTCGCTGCCTCGATCAATTAGTTTGTTTATTGTGTTGCTGTGTGACTCTGTAGTCTCCAATCGGGTAGTTCAGATCCCAGACAATATTTGTCCTACACAAACTAACACAAAATAAAAAAAGTGTGTATGTTACCGGTCATGGCCAGGCTGCTGCGTCGCGCCCAGCTCTCATCCTGGCTCAGCTGCCGGTGCAGTTTGGATTTGGTGGCAGCGGTTGCTGCCGGCGACAGGTCGGGGTTACTCAGCTTCCTGAAGAGGAGAGGAGGCGGAGCTGCAAACTCCTTCTGCAAAGAAAGGAGAGAGAGAGAACATTAGCATGCTAATACAACAATGCAGGACACAGGTGATTGCAGTTCGAGCAGAGGACAATTTTGGAATATTTAGAGCCATGCAATGTGCGAGCTGTCTTTGTTTTCTTTATACCATGGCTGCAATTATAATTAGTAATTAGTAAGAGAAAGAAAAAGAAAAAGAAAAAAAACACAGAAATTATAAGTGATTAAATGTCATGTAGTTTTCAATCAAACACAGAAAACAACTCACTATGACCCCTCTCTTGTATAGTTTCCTTTTATTTTCTAATCGTTATGATAATATTTTCATATATTTAACCCCCAAATGAAAGTCGGCCTTCCTGAGTATGAAACAAATCTGAGGACTTACAGTCAGAGCGTACAGAGAGTGTGTGAGGGAGCGGGCTGAGAGCCAAAATAAAGTCATAAAACACGACACTAACCACTCACTGACACCACATCTCCTTCTCACATAGTTACAACACACAAACGCACACACTTGTCTGAACAGAAGACACACACACCTGTTTTCCTCAGCATGCAACAGGAGCAGTTAACAGTTAGCATTAGAGGCAGTATGAGCGGGCTCTCTGTGGTTAGGGATGAACAACGTGTCAGCAAACAGCTGCAGAGCAAGCGGAGAGTGTGATTTATAATTCAGTCTGTGGGTGTAATGAGGGAACAGTTCCTCTGGACTTCCTCGATATCCCAAAAGAAAGCTTGGGGAAAATGCAGAGGAAATAACAGCACACATGCACACACACACACACACACATACACACACACACACACACTGAAGGTCTGTGTGTAGGATTCTGCTTCAAACCGTTTTGGAAACGTTTCTGCTCGGGTTATTATCCGCCTCTTTCTTCCTCTCTGTCATCTGTTTTGCCGGTGGACCCAGCCCGTTTGACGAGACTTTTCCAGGAACATCTGGACAGCCCACGTTAGCACACACACACAAACATAGACACACACACGTGCATGCACACAGTTCCCAGATGGCTGCACATGTGAAAGAGCTTTAGTGAAAGCCTCAGTTACCTTCAACCTGTTTCACTCGAAACCCCTCGGATGGAAACACAAACAAACATCCATTAACTGGAGCTGCAGTAAATTATCTGCTGCAACAGAACATCAGTGATCAACATCAACATTAACACATGACGCTAATGGACTAACGGTGTCACTTCATGTCACATCAGAGCAGCTGCTCTCATCTACAATCACAGCCCGATGCTGAGTGAGTCAGACAACAGCTTCACACACTTCAGTTGCGTCCAAGTCCAGGGTGGTGAAAAAACTCAACGCGCTCTCTTTTGCAATATCACAAACATTTATGACAAATCTGCACAGAGAGGAGCATCAACTACGCTTTGTACAGGAGATGAAATATCAGACTTGATACAGAAACACTGCAAAATCTAAAAAGCCGAAAAGTCTGCTTCATCTTCAGTCCTCGTCTAACGGGTTGCAGGTTCAACTCCTCCCTGTTCTTAAATACTATCTAGAGCTATGCCCTCATCTAGCATCTCCATTTGAGAGGATTGCTGAGATGCAGAGCTGCATGTGATGACTGACATGACTTACATTTTGCTTCTTTAAACATGATCAGAGCAAACATAACATCTCTACCTTTCAAACATAACACTGATTGTTGTGCATTATTTCATCCCTGTTGACTGGCTGCATCAGTTGAGAATAATAAATTAAATTAAGATAATGATGCATCTCTCTCTCAAGGAAAACAACTCAAATGTAACGCCTGCTGAGCTCTGCAGCGCAATGAATACATTTAGAATCTTTTGTCACAGCCTGTTCGTCTACTGCAGCTCTTTATTCCACCAGCAGGGGGCAGACAGACAGTACTCTGCAGAGGGAGAGAGAGATTGCAGACAATCCGATGAGCTGAGCTTCCTGTACACACTGAAACTGAAATCTATAAACACTGAAGACAGTTTAGAGGTCAGTGTGTGTGTGTGTGTATGTTTGATTTACAAGAACTGTCACACAGTTAGCTTTACAAGACTTTAGTTGTCAACACACACACATATGTGCGCACAAACACACACACAGAGAAATCCAAACTATAAAAGCCAAGAAGTGACATTGTGAAGTAAACACTAGTTTTGACATGTCAGCCCTGCTAAACATCAACACATTTTCACATCATCCAAGTAATTAAAGCAGAGGAGGAGAAAGAAACACACGGTTGCTTTTTCTGGAGAGCCATTGGTGCAGCCGGTTAGCTCAACCTGTCACAGCTCCATCAGAGTAAAGAGCGAGCACACCTGTCTGTCTGATATTCACAGAACTGATGTGTCACCTGTCTGCAGACACAGAGGAGTGTTTTATCTACTGGAGTACAGACGTCCACATTCATCCACAGAATCCAATAAGGACATTTGAAATCGACTTGTACTGGCCATAAAAGGCCTGAGCGTCAACAATGAGATGACTTATAGCTTTCAGTGAACAGACACACACTGGGGTTCAAAATATGGAGCGCTTCCAAACGAGCTCTCCTTCATCAGATGCAGATGTATTACCTGATGAGCTAATGCTTATAGACTCATCAGTCCACTTTCAGTTGGATGAATAATGCACAGTGAGCAGAGTGGCCACTGCTTCCTTAAATCCTCTATTTAGCATTAGCATTGATAGCATAAGAGCTGTCTTCAGACATGGGGAATTGCATCACGTTAGCGTGCTCTAGTTCTAACAAAAGTGACAGGTTCATCCCTACAAAAAGCCCCCCAAGTGTCTTGAAGGGGTTTGGTGTTGCTCAAGCGACAACCTCAGGTGTTGAAAAATGGAAATCTGCAAAAATCCTGCAGTTCTTTGAGTGTCCACTAGAAGCTGGCTGCAGAAGCACCAGAACTCACATACACACCCAATCTAAAAAAAACTGTTTTTACAGCAGAGATTCACATGTTTACAGCGTGCTTCAAAAAACACAAATAGGTCTGATTAGCTCATGCTGTAAATTCTGGGCTCACAGATCCTGACATATTCATGCTTGATGTCTGAACGTTTTCTGGAGCGCAGTGCATGTGTGGAAGATTTAGTTCTGCATCCATTTTGCAGCCACACTCGCACACCTTGAGAGCTTTGCATAATATACTCTGATTGAAGCTTCAAATGAGGGATTCAGAATGTGTCAAAAAGAACAGTCTTTGACAACAGGGGTGACGGAAATACACCTGAGGCAGTGGACTAAAATAATCCAGCTGCTTTTTAACTGAAGATGACTGTCTGATAAACACTCCACCAAGCGCTCAGCGGGGAGTTTGAATGTGTGTGATCCATGTTTTCCTTTGATACACAAATAGATCAGTCTGCATCAACTGTAACAAAAGGATGTTCAACAGAGTGTCACAAAAATACCACAGGAATGTTTTCCAGGACACACACCGAAAGCAGGAACTTCATGAACAAATTCGACGTATGTTTCCTAACACCAAGAGGGAAGTAAAACGAGGATTTCATCATCTTCTTCTTCTTCTCTTTTTCCTCCATCTTCCCCCTCCTCCCCTCTGTGCTCCAGCTTCCCTCCGGACTCGTGTTCCCGCTGAATCACATTTGGGCCGACATTCGTCTTTTGTCACATCCTGCAGAGAGCCGCGCCGCACTTTAATGTCACACGCACATGTACAATCTATCACATCTGTCATCCCGTGGGGCTGAAACTATGAGCTGCCAGCTGAACCCAGCGCTCGCAATCCCGCACCAAAAAAACACACAAAGAAGAACACAAAGATGAGTGGTGTTTGGTGCATTAACGGAGGTTAAATAAGTTGAGGATAACCACAGACTTTAGTGATCAGCAAATTTGCATCCTTGACTGCAGCACAAGCCCACACAGCCAAAAAAAAAAGAAGCTAAATCAATCTTGTGTATTGTGTTTCTGGCAGCAGCAGCAGCCCAGTGGTCCAAAACGTGATTTAAAAACTCTCTTGGCTGCGCGGTGTGTTGACTGTCGACTCCATCAGCTCCAATGGTTTGCGATTGGATTTTAATGCAGTGGACGGATGCAGAGGGAGATGGATGGGAGGGCATTACACAGCACAGTGCATGTGTGGTGAAGGACTGCACAGTGAGTTTGTGATGTTTGTGCTTTGTTTGGGGAGGAAAAAGTCACAAAGGGTGTTTGTGTGCGGGGGTGAAGGCCGACCACCAGCGAAGAATTACAGCGCTCAATGTCCAGAACCAACCACACCTCGACAATCAGCACTTTCTGTTTTGCATTTTTCCACTTTAATCTTGCTGAGTGGAAACATATCCTGAGCTGCTGGTGTTTGATGTTTGCTGTCAGCAAACTGAGGAGCAGACAGAACATCCACAGTACAGTCTGTACCTGCTGCTGCACATCTTTCAACACCTACACCTGTCGTACCTCAAAGAGCCATCAGAACAAACATGATCTGAATATTCATTATCAGCCTACAAGCGGATTTTAAACCACATACTTACTAAGAGCCTCAGTCAAAATTTGTATCATTGTTTTAAAAACTGTAAATGCATTTTTGAAGGCTTTTAAAATTGTATTTTTAAAATCTTTTCTTCTTCTTAAAGGAGCGATATGTAACGCTGGCACCTAGTGTTTAAAATGGGTACTGCAGTCCAAACTCTAAACATTGTAGAGAGCTGTCTCCCCCCGCCCCCTCCTCTCTAGAGTCGATGCTCACGCAGGTTGCCATGTGGCAGACATTGAAGCTTCAGTGTTTAGCAAACTTTCCTAAAAAGCCTCTGCATGTTTCTAATAAGCTCCACGAGCAGAAACGTGCTCAAACTAGGATCAATATTGGAGATGCTTTTGAAAAATGGAGAGAGGTTAGAACACAGAAAGGTTTACAGACCCATGCAGAGCTGGATAAACACTGAAGCTTCAGAGTCCACCACATGGTGACCTGTGTGAGCATCGACTCTAGAGAGGAGGGCGGGGAGAGACAGCTCTCTACCATTTTTAGAATTTGGACTGCAGTACCCATTTTAAACACTAGGTGTCAGAGTTACATACTGCTCCTTGGAATTTTTCCAAGAATTCTGAATAATGCTGAAATAACATTTTGGCAAACAGCATCCATTTTCATTCCTTTATTGCCATTAAAAAACATATTTTGAAACTATTTTTTGGAGGAGCTGATGGCCTACTGGTTAAGTCACACCACATGTACAGAGGCTGTAGTCCTCCAAGAGGGCAGTCCGGGTTCAAGTCCGACCTGCTGCTTTTTTCCTGAATGTCATCCCCCTCTCTCTCTCTCTCTCTCTCTCCCAATGTCTCACTCTATCCATTGTCATATCCAAATAACCCAGGGAAATTTTACTAATGTTCATCAATATGTCAAATGCTACAATCATCAATCAATTGATCAAGAAGATCTTAGCAGGTTGTCTGTCTCACAAAAAACTGATAAATGTTTCGTAATCTATCCATAAAAAAAGTTTTCATAAATTAACTAAACACAAGTTTGATGGATCCTTTTTGTTCGTACCAAAGCAAAGCTTGTTTTGATTGCCAGTCCTAAAAAACATTTAGGAAGGTTGAAGGTGATCAGTGAAATTATGAGGGAGACACGAGTCTAAACTTGATCCCTGCAGTGTGTGTGTGCATGTGTGTGTGTGTACATGTGTGTGCGTGTACATGTGTGTGTCAGTGTGAAGGTGAACAGGTTAACAGCCTGCCTCAGCGAGCTGAGAGTATTGAGCCTGTTACATCATGAGAATTACCACATGTGTGTCTGAGCAGGATTACGTTGCATCATGTGTGCTTCCTGTCCGTCAGCGGGGGGGCGGCATGCAGTGCTGCGTCAGTGTAAAGTGTGTATAAGTGTGTGTGTGTGTGTGTGTGTGTGTGTGTGAGTATGTGGCTGGTAATCGGAGCTGCTACAAGTGCTGATGTGTTCCAGCTGTGTTGAGGCTGAACCAAGGTACTCTGGGGGGGAAAAGGAGGGAGGGAGAGTTTTGACAGGAGGAGAAAAATGTGAGGAAAGGGAGCAGAGACTTCTGACGGATGGATGTGAAATATGGAGGGAGGAGTGTAAAGTGCGGCAACATAAATGCTGCCTCTACTTAACTGGTATGTGAAGTTTGATGGAGAAGAAATCACGAAATCGTGCCTTAAATCTCCCAAAAAACAACCCACAGCTAACACCACGGCGGGACAATAACATGATTTAATGAGCTTTACGACTCCGTGCTGTAAAACTCATTCATGCCTCGACGTGAAAGAGAGCTGTGAGGAATGTTATTACGACTTTTTTCTGTTTCCATGAAAACAACCACAGGTCAGGATTGAGTCCGTGTCGAGAAAACATGACTCTTCTTGGCTGCATGAAAGCGGAACGTGATGCCAGCTGAGCGTGTCTCCTCCAATATAAGTAAGCAGTTCTTCTTAATGACGCTTTAAGTGGACTAAATGTTCCTGCAAAGAGGAACATAGAAATGTTCTTTCACTCACACTGCTCCCAGCAAGTGAAACTGGATCGGATCAAGATGATTGAAACAGACTTTTATGATTAACTAATCTGGATTACCAGCGCTCTAAACGGGACTACATACTGCATACTTTGTCCACAGGGGGCGCCAAAGCACACACAGATATGAAAGTTCCTCACAGACGATTTGAATTATATCTTTCAGGATTGATAGAGCTATAGGGTGGATTATTATATCAGTGTTTCCCACACAGATGATACTCGGGCGGGCCTCCCAGGTAAATGTATTTATTATTTATTTTTGACCTGTTTTTATTAATTTTTTCATTCATTCAAAAAGTGCAGGCTAGCTCATGGCTCCGTGTAGGAAGAGACGGGAACCAAGAGAGCGAGAAAGGAGAGCGAGCGCGAGTGAGTGCAGACGGGGAATCATGAGAGTGATTATCTCTGCAACTACAGATCTAGGGTGCCGGATAGCCTAGTGGTTATGTCGCGTGCCCCGTGTACGGAGGATATAGGGGTTCAAAGTTATCACAACACACTTTTGAAACATCCAACATCTCAGGTGTAGTCAGATAAAAACCAACACTAGATTACCTGATCTTTTGAACAATTACTCTCAAGATTACTCTCAAAGACAACTGGGTCCTTGACTGGAGTGAAATTGATGATTTCTGTATTCACTGTGTTCCAGGAGACATCAGAATCCATGCAGAGTTATGTGGTTAAAAGGTAACGGCACAGCTTCCCTCCTGTTGTTAACGGTAACTGAAAACACAGAGACCATATTACAGCCTCTGGATCGACTGCAGGTTTCATTCTTCTGACAAACCTTGAAGCAACGCAAACGACCTCAGCGCTCAGAGCCCTCGCACACCTCGGAGAGCGTGAATTTACTTTCAGAAGGGATCTGTTCTTTCCAGAAAACATAGAGCGAGCACAGAGGAGCCATTCATCAGACACGGTGTACAGTCTGACCAGACAATGTTTCAGCAGAGTGTGAACTACACGGCTCAGGAACCCGGACAAAACATGCACACTTTACACTCAGTTTAGGTAGCAATGCTGTCACATTAAAGATATAAAAGACTAAATCTAACATTTCACTGCTTTACATTCAGTAAGACTCCCATGACGGCTAAACTGAAGATAGAAGAGACAACCCTGACCTAATTTAAATCTGGTTTTAACCCCACTTAATTGGGATTCAGCTAATTAAAATAATCTCATCAAGTTAGTGTTTTATTCTTATGCATGTCTTCCTTTATAACAAAAAAAACCTTGAAAATGTAGCCTCGAAGATCTCTCTTCCTCCTCTTAAATTTCTCTCACTAAGCCATGATTTAATGAATAACTGAGATATTCATGACCTGTTTCTTTGATCTAGAATCTAAAATATTGAACAAATGACCGAAACATTAATTAATAAGCAACAGCAGACCAGATCCATGTTCATTAGCTGGCTTTTTAAGATGTTTAAATGTCAATAAATGCTGCTAAAATCTCGCTCTGCATGTCTGAACAGTATTTTTTTGAGGGTTTACTGCAGCTAATGTTTTGTATTTATCTGTGCTGTGCAGCTTTCAGAATCATAGACTGTATGGAAACATGGACAAAGTCTGAGTGACGTCACCGTTGGTTTCTGAACGGCAGTTTTTTCAAAGCCTATTTATGGTGGTCACCAGTTTGGAAATGCTGCCTCTATCAATTTAACGACAGACAAAGAGCTGGAGCTGAGGTGGGCCTTAATCCTGAGCTCACTCAGACTTTCTGCAGAAAAAATACTAAGGGGCTGGCAGTAGAAACTCTGAGTGTGAAGTCTGAGAGAAAAATGTGTTTGGCTGCCTTCACACACGCAGCTCACCCAAAAAAAATTCATGAGTTTTGTGAAGGTGTGAAAGCACTGCAAGTGGTTTGCAGTGAAATATGGGGATTGCTAAATGCAAAAATGTGGCTATTTGTTCTAAAATGTCAAAGCCGTGAGATTCCAATAATCCGATGGGGCATCGTCTACCAATCACAGACGTCCTCCATCCTTGCACTCGCACTGCCTAATCAGTTTGTGTGTCCTGATGCAGAAAAAGCAAACAACAGAATTAAACAGAGGAAGATAGATGAGGTTTGTGTTAATAAGAGGTCAGACTCAGCAGGCGACCTCCAGCCTGCCTCCTTTTATGACCCCCCTCCCAGCGTGAGCTGACCTTCACCGTCCGGCACGGGCCCACCGGGGGGGCAATAGGTAAACAGACCAGAGTCCAGATAACAGGACGGTTGCTGTGGATGTTTTCATTAAAAAGGGGGGAAAGGTTTGGAAGCAGCCGCAGCGTTGGCTGAAGAGAGACGAGCAGAGAAAATGTTACAGCGGCGAGCTTTCTTTGTGAACAGTGGGTCGCATTCAGAAAATGTCACGCTGTAAAATGTCACTCCTCCCTCCTCGCTCCTCATCCTCTTCTTTCTTTGTACTAAGCACATTTTTGTGCCAGGGCGGTGCAATAAGTCTTTGCTTTTGTTTCAGTCTACACACAGAAACAATTAATGCATCTATACAATGAGCATTTACTGAAATAAGTGAGATGCTGGAGTTAGCATTGTTGCATTAAAAGTGACACTTTGATCAATAAGAAACAATGTCTGCCATCAAAGATTACATCGGACCCTCTGCACCGTCTTAGGTCTGAGTATGAACTCTTGACTAACCCCCTTGTCCGTGACAGAAGCCCAGGCGGCCTTGCACCGGCAGCAGAAGCCAGGCTCACGAGTAGACGGAGCTCCCCCAACCTTCAGCGAGGTGATCTGACACTACGACCACCCGACGCCCCTGACGCCCAGCCTCCACCATCAGACTGTGTCGTCCCCACAACCACCATGCATTGTGCTGTTTTGAGATGTTCCTCATTTGCATTTCTACCATTTTGAAAAAGCCAAACCTGGAGACATCAGGTTCACCGCAGGGGAAAAGTTGAATGCATTTTGTGTTTTGGAGATTTGTTGTGCATTACACAGTGGGCTTTAAAATCCAACAGTTACTCATGAATAAATGATGGAAAGAATACTTAAACAGGCAACACACACACACACACACACACACACACACACACGTTGGCATTTCCATCAGCCTCTGCAGGTCGCTGAGAGTAATAAGGAGGGCTGAGGAGTTAAATGGCTTTTCATGCAGCCGCTCTGCCTCAGTGATAAAGCTCATTAAACGTTTGACTCTGACCCAGCAGCACAAAGACGACGAGGGAGTGAGTGTGTGTAGCTTCTCTGCGAGCTCACCGGTCAGGTGTGTTGTGCACGTTTGCAGACTGAGCATGTGTCTTTGTGTGTGTCTGCTGCACGGTGACTCAGGAGGCAGCTGGATAAAGTCTGAATGAGAAAACACCTCGGGGTCTCTACCTGTCTGAGACTCACTGCCAGACGAAATCATGTCTGGAATTTAGTTCATAATGTAAAAAAATACTGCAGAGTTTATCTCATTTTAAGAGCTACAGTTGAGTTGGTGTTTTTATTTTGTGCATGTAGTCAAAAAGATGCTGGCTGCTTTAATTATTACTTCATTACCCCGACCGGTGGAGCGCCTGTTCTTCTGTTTCTCATGAGTCTCAGTTGAACTGTAAATAATGAGTCACACAGAGGCTTCACTCTGGATTACTACAGCGGTATGAACCCAAAAGAAACTGATTTTTCTTGTGGTTTACTTTCCCAAACAGGTCGGAAGTTTGCTGAAATAACTAAAGTAAAAATCAAAATTTATCAGGGCTGTATCCGAATTGCCAAGTACCTACTCAGTCTGTCAGTAGGCAGTAGACAGTAGACAGAACGTGCTGTATACTGTTTAGTACCTACTATTCAGTAGGCGCGCACAGTAGACAGATATTTGTTCCTACTTCGTCTGATTCATTCAGTATGGAAGTGGCGTCATTTACGTTTCCCGAACCGGCCGCATTCACCCGTTTTTTTTTTGTTTATCTTTATTCAAGAAGAGTAATGCTCATATACAGTCAGGCAAACAAAAAACAATATCACAATGTAAATCAAGTAAAAGACAGATTAAATAACTAAATAACATACAGTACATAAAGAAAAGTACAAATGAAAGACAGTAATATACAGAATATAAAATAAACCAATAAAGACACATTTAAATAGTGAAATCATTATTTAAATAGAGGGGGAAAGGTTTTATAATAATGCAGATATTTGTTATATTTTCTGTTGTTAATTAAAAGTAGTGATTTCAGTCGGGACTTTAACTCTAGATTAAATATTTATTCAATTAATCCACGCTCGTTTGTTTTGATTTGGAGGCGGACGAGACGATTTACGTTTAATTTCACACAGCATTGTGGGTAAAATACAATTAATTTCCTGAAAGCACACATCCGATCCATACTGCATGAAACCCGGAAGTTAGTATCCATACTGAAGAGTTCAGTATACTGAAACTCCCTACTGAAAAGTACTGCGTACTGAACTGTGGATATTCGGAAAGGGCCCTCTTCTTTCCTCAAGAGGTTGAATCAATTGTTTCTGATGCATTCAGGGAAGTCAAGAAATCCAAACGCTGATTGGCTTTTGGGCCTTTGGGCGGCAGTATCTCAGTCTGTAGGGACTTGGGTTGGGAACCGGTTCAAGTCTCGGTGCGGACCAAATATGGAAGTTGGTCTGGTAGCTGGAGAGGTGCCAGATCACTTCCTGAGCACTGCCGAGGTGCCCTTGAGCAATGCACCAAACCCCCTCCCCACCATCAGCTCAGGAGCGCCCGCTGTGGGCAGCTCCGTCACTCTGGCTTCTCTCCATTAGTGCATGTTCATAGGATCCTGTTTCATCATGTGTGTATATTTCAGCCTATGTGTGTGTTGCATGATTAACAGTGTAAAGAGTGTAAAAACAGAAATTTCCCCTTGCGGGGATCAATAAAGTTAATCTTAATCTTTGCGACCCATCAATGGATAAGTTAAACATACATGCAGATCTCTGTTTATAAAGATAAATCAGTCGATTAGTTAGTGTGCTCCTCCTGTGTGTTGTGATCTCCATGCTGACTGTTTCTCCTGCACACACCGATCCCTGCTGATACATGATTGGTCAATGCTACTCGGACTACAAATGTACTACAAACTGTCCCCATTAAAAATCAAAGCCCCTGAGAGAGTCTACATTTTTACGTGGACAGCTTCACATCGTGGAAACATTTCGAAGAGCAGATTGCGCTCCATGTTAATGTTTCTCCAGCTATTTCTACCACCTAAAGCAGAAGATTTAATTAACAAACAAAGACAACCTTGCCACTAACCATTGGCCTCGTCATCACAAAAGCCTCTGTGTGCACCAACCAGACACCAATCCCCCCCCCCCCCTCCTCAAAGCCGCCTTGTTTAGAGGTTAAGGAACCAGCAAATTGGATTTCACAGTTCCACTCTGCGTAACATAACCTCCATGCTCTTCCTATTCATGATGTAATTTGAGTTCAAAGACACACAACTGGGGCAGAGGGTGCTTCGACGGCCCGCAGCGCTGTCCTCGTTAAAGCTCTCTGCTAAACATAAAAGCAGGATTTTGGAGGAAGCGTGAAAGACGCCGAGCACAGGTCATACTAGTTTATTTCTACATTCAAAAAGAGAAGAATTCCTGTTTATAATTGATCTGTTTCTAAATGTTTCATGATGGGACGAATCAAATTCTGGATCAAAACAAAAGAAACTAATCTGTTAATTTGAACATTTTTGAGGTGCACCTGAGCCTGAGGCTGATCTGTCTCTGCAGAAAAACAAGCACAAAGAAACTTGATGTTGACGTATATATGATGAGATGGAGCAAGCCTCTGCATGCTTTAATCATCATGTGAACATTACATAAGAGGTTCTGGCTTTGGTTCTGATGAAACTGGCCTCTCACACTCCTCACAGGAACAACAATCAAGTGTTTCATAAAAGCTGCCGTCCTGTATCCGACCGGCTGCTGGAATGCAATCCATCTTCATCATTTTTCAAGGCAAGTCATTACTTTTCCCAAACAACACACTCCATCTCTCTCCGGCAACACAACACAAAAGCTAGCATAGCATGCTAAGTTATTCCCACGGGGGTCCTGCTGAGCCGACTGCCAGGATAAACGTGAGGTTTGGCAGCGGGCGGAGCGCGGTTAACCAAGCGCTCTCTGTTTGCAGTTACGGCTCGGCCTGTCTGTTAGAGATCAGTGAGCCTGGAGACTAACGGAGTGGTTTTTTTGTTTGTTTTTTAAACGTCTGCATGATGGTACAGGAGAGACGTGACCCCTCCAGCCCTCCCGTCCCCTCACCACTCGGCTGGTTGGTAGAGGTCAAGGTGGGTCAGCAGACCAGAGGTTACGTAGAACATTAATGAGCGAGATTTCAGATAATAAGCTGATGTCATTTGTTTGTGTTTGGTTGGAAATGTAATTCTGCTGCAATGATGTCGTCGAAGTTTTCCATTTCCTGCAAAATCCAGAATTAACGTCTCATCTGGAATAAATACAATGGTAAATAAATACAGATATGAGGCAGAGTCTTAAGACTGAAAAAGAACTATGATATTATAATTCTATTAACATGAAAAAGGACATTGTCCGTCCAGCTCAATCAACCGAGGACAAAGAAAGTTAAACAGGCTGTGACACGTCAGATTCTCAGCAAATCAATTTCATAGAAATATTAAAGTTACTAATGTTAATTTAAGACAGATGTTGTCTTCCAGATAGTCAATGCTTGAAGCTGCACGAAGGACTATCAGATAAACTGTAATCCGATTTTTATGAACAATTGTGGTCGACCATTTTAAATTCTGTCACAGGCTGCTATGGTTACATTTCTTATTGCAACACACATACACACACACACAGTTTGTCTGCAGGTGATCAGCCAGCCCAAACAGCGCAGCTATGACTCAGGAGAAACACATGGAAAAACCAGGAAGTGAAGGCAGAGGAGGGGGAGGAAGAGGAGAAGGAGGATGAGGAGGAGGAAGAGGAGCGATGGTGAGGAAACATAAACAACACACACACACACACAGTATAATAAACATTGTAATGACGCCTGAGGGGTCAGTCATAATGAAACTATTAGGCGTCAGTCACTGTGTAAAAGTTGCTGCAGTATCATAAAACATGTTCCTGCATTAATATGCACATGTGAACACTACGCTGTGGGTTACATTAAGAACACTTTGTGGTGAATAGAAATATAATATCTGATAAAATCGTCTGAGGTGATACTCCCGCCACATCCTGATGGATCTTATCTCCTGATCTTTGATTAAATAGATCAAAGTCTAAACCATTACAGATTCATTAATTATACAACATGTTGTGTGAAACTGTACCTCTGCCAGTCCTCTGAGATTTCATCATTTTATTATATACATATGTGTATAGGCCTGTCCTCGACTAAGGATTTATGTGACTTATAACCATATTACACATGTCCAAAACAGCAGGCACAAACAAACAAACAGCTTCTTTTAACTTGTAACCATTCGAAGTTGGACTGAACTCTCATGATCATAATAATCCACCAGAAATTAGTCCAATTCATTTCATCACCTGCTGCAGAGACAGGACGAGTCTGCAGGTGTTTAAATTAAATGTTTATAATCTCCTCCAACAACCTGACATCCACACAGACCTTTCACTGCTCCTACACCCACCTCCTGCTTCCTTCCCTGACTTTGATCATTGCCACAGAATATCATCAAAGTATTCAACAAACATACTGCAGCACGCACGACATTTCCTCCCAAACAGGATGTCCTGATCACGTTTCCCCGATCCCAAACGGAGTCTTTTATTATATCTTCTGCTATAGGGTGTGATCCAATATTTGGATTTCCAGTGTAATACAGCTGGACACGCACACGCACACACACACACACACACACACACACACACACACACACACACACACACACACACACACACACACACACACACACACACACACACACACACACACACACAGGAAGATAATATCATTACATTCCTGCAGGACAATTCCACCTTAGCAGCACTGCCAAAACCTTCACCTGAGTCCCGGGACAAACTCCAATACCGTGTAATCCTTCTGTGTGTGTGTGTGTGTGTGTGTGTGTGTGTGTGTGTGTGTGTGTGTGTGTGTGTGTGTGTGTGTGTGTGTGTGTGTGTGTGTGTGTGTGTGTGTGTGTGTGTGTGTGTGTGTGTGTGTGTGTGTGGGGAGGGCTATTGTTTCCGTGTTTGAGTGTGTAAATGTGGCTGTGTGTTTGCAGGAAGAGAAAGCTCATGCACAAGTTTTGAGCTCTTAATAATCTTCCTCAGCAGCAGCAACGTGCAGCAATCATTTAGGGCTTTCACACTTGCAGAAAACTTCTGATATTTGCCGGAGAAGCTGCATGTGTGAACGCAAACAGCCAAATTTTGGTCCAAGCCAAAAGGAGACAGTGGTGACATTTAAACTCTGTGACTGCTGCACAGTGCATAGAGTGTATGGACGCGATGCTCCACTCTTTAGTTCAGATTGTGATTCTGTTGAACTACACGTATAGTCTCCCGCTGTGAGGTGCATATGTGAACAGTCAGGTCAGGAGAATATCCGGAGCAGTCCTCCTGAAATAATCCAGAAATATTCAGGAGTGCAGATGTGAAAACAGATGTTGGGTCTCTGAAACAGGCTCTCAGATATTTCCCTTTTGTCCAAACAGAAACACAAAACTAAAACCATTTCAACATCTGAGTTTATTAAAGTTATGATCGCTGCTTCAACCTTCAAGTTGGTGCTCTCTCAGCGGGAAGCCTCTTTGATATGACCACACTTTTTTTTACGAGACCATTCCAGTTAATCAATAAAGTAATATGCAACATTTAGGGCAGCCATTGGTTTACAGCGTTGGGGGGTGGGGACAAGCCGACATGCTGACACGACGACACAAACACTTGAAGGAATCTTGGTGTTCATGTGTTACTTTTAATGACAGATGTCCTTAAATGACTTATTTCCCTGATTTCCGACTCTATCCACTATCCTATCTCTACAATAAAGGCACAAAAAGCCCAACAATGAATCTTAAAAAAATATATATATAATATATATAATATAATGGCAGGGGAAACACTGATCAGCCTCTCTGAAGTCAAAGCAGGAGACATGTGTATGACATGAATCAAAACAACAGCACCAATTGTTTTCTATTCTATCCAGCTCCTTAATGTAATCATACTTTCCAAACATTGTGTTAGTGTAACCTTAAGAAAGGGGGGAAATTCAGGGTGCCTGCAAAGATTAAGATAGTGGGAAATGTAATCAGTTTGCTCCTCTGATTGGGAAACCAAGTTTCCAAATTTGGTGCCATGTTGGTGCCTTAAAACCGCCTACCTTCTCTGGTCCAAACAAATCCAGATCATTCAGGAGCAGAATCTAAAGTTAGAAGGAGGACATACTGGCTGCTGCATTGTTGTCAGAGAAGCCAGCACTTCAACATGTTTCCTTAATGATCAGATAGTAAGATCACTTTATCATTTCACTCTCTACACATCTTACTGACTGGACCTTTAAAGTCTAAAGTTGTTGTGTTTTTATGTTAAAATGTACCTGAAAAACAGTGACCTTTCTTTCTGTCTCAGACCGGGAAAGTTAAACTTTGGAAAAACTTGCTGAGACAAGTTCATGTATAGTATGTCAACAAACTTAAGAAGCAAACCATCTCCTCTAAGTCTCTGTGTGATCACTCATTTTAAATGTCAATATAAGCTGACAACACAGGTCATTATTGTGTTTATTTTGTGAAACCGCAGAGATTTGATTGACGTCTCAGTAAAGCAGTGCTGTAATTATACCGTTCACCTGGATGGCAGTACAATTTTATGAGCTAAAATTAGATCACAAATCACATCACAGTGTTTCATATTTACAGATAAAAGATGGAGAAGAGGGACGGAAATAAGAGAAGCAATGAAGACTCACTGACAAGTGTTTGCTGGATAAAGACAAAGAAGAAGAAGAGATTTAAGTTCCCTAAAGGAAACAGAAAATGTATTTGCACATTGTTGTGCAAATACATTGTCACATTGTTGACACACGTGTCTAAAAAGTGAAGACCTGCATTTTGTGATCTCGTGAGTCACTTCTGCAGCTCACACTACCATCCATCTACAGCAACATGTCAGGCATGTGGCATGACTGAACTGAATAAAAATTAAAAAAAACTCCCTAAACACTGTACTGTAACTCTCTCTGTCCTACTCGTCGCAGCTCGCGTGTTTAATTCCCTCAGGATTAAACCGATATCTCAACTTGAATGCTTTAATCCCGGGCGTGTCCCTGCCCTGTGGGTGTGTGAGTGTGTGAGTGTGTGAGTGTGCGGCGTAATCACAAGTTTCACTCACATCTGCAAGTCCAGATTGCCTTTGGTGAAAAAAAAAAGAAGTAAATAATCACAAGGCTGGGGAATGTTAGCAGAGGAGAGGAGGTTTATGTTGAAAGCAATGAGGCGAGAGTGTGAGAAAATGAGGTCGAGATGAAGAGATCTCAAGTTTGTGGTCTTATTTTGATACGAGGGATTCTGCTCTGAAAAAATCTTCTCCACTTCTGCCGTGCAGGTGATATGGCCAAACTTCTAATGTCACACTTTTCACACCACACCTGTTTAATTTGATTCAAACTTCATGCCAAATATTTTACATTTCTAGTAGCTCCAAACGTATCACTTAGTGTTGCATTTCTTTTTTTGATGGCTCTGACGTCTCAGATGGCCTCTTACCCATCTCTGTCCGTGTGGGGGGGAGAAAAGCCCCGTCCCAGGTGAAAACAGGTCACACACAGACAGGCTGACAGGAGTCGAGCGGCCAGCACACGGTAGAGACTCTCTTCATAGTTTTTAGAGTGACACCGAAATGGAAAAGCAGAACGTGATGCCTTGTCACATGAATACGTCACTTTGGGATGTGCATGCAGGTTTATATGCACCATGTAAACGTCCTCCATGCCGCTGGTCAATCTGACAGGTACATGCCCCTGGACCATTAACAGGTTTGCAATAAAAAGTAGCGCTTTTCCCTCTAGGCGGACGTTTATATGATTCTTAAAAGTGGGATCACACTCTCTACTCTTGATTATTCTGACTGGCTACGGTGGCTAGGCTAACCTCGTTAGCTGGAATCAGCTCTGCTACGAGCTTTCTGGTATCATCAGAAACGAAATGCAAAACCAATACTGAACTCAAAATCGCTGATTGTGCATTGTGAATATTTTGTGTTTAAATGGATGTTGAAATGAAGAGTGAAGCGCTATGAGTGGTGAGAAGAATACTGGGTGAGTGCTCAACAAATGCTATTTCTGTTTATTAAAGGTAGTGTGTGTAGAGATGATCATGCTGGTTCTGCGATGGTGTCGGACTCTGACTGGTGTTTTTGTGTTTTGTGCTCCTATAGTTAGCTGCTGAGCTGGAGGAAGCAGGATGTTTTGTTCGAAGCTCCTTTGCTGGCCACTGGCCAAAGGTTAATAACCCCCAATCAGGACAGGGAGGGACGGCCGCAGTGACCTCCACAAACGCACGCACACACGCACGCACGCACGCATCAGTCTAAACACACCCGAGACGGACACGGCACGCCCGCCACATGAACACGCTGTAAAACCTGTCACACCCACTCAAACACACAAGCAGCTCGTGAAACGTGTGTTGACACAGGTTGTGTGTGCAGACTAACTGTGACAAGAAACAGGAGTTACACACACACTCACACTCTCACACACACACACTCACACACACTCACACACACTCACTCACTCACACACTCACTCACACACTCACACACTCACACACACACACACACACACTCACACACTCACACACTCACACTCATACACTCACACACTCACACACACACTCACACACACACTCACACACTCACACCTCCTCTGCCTCGTTCTCCCAGTACCACAAAGTACAGGATCTGGTCTCAGATCAGCACTTAAAGCACTCAGTGAAAGAAGTCAGGCGAGCACCACACACCTGCCAAACTCGGAGCATTTTTTGGCTCTTGCTGCTGATTGGTCGACCTCGTTTTACCACCAGAGAGAGGTAGTGAAAGTGATGAATTTCCTGAATTTGTTTCCTTCCCACGTAAGCTTTTTTTTTTTTATGACTTTGTGATAAAGTTTTTTATAATCCAAGTGGGCCTAAAGAGTCTCTTTCGCCCGTGCATGAAATCAGTCACACACGTTTGGTTGAAGAAAAGCAGTTTTTTCAAAATCTGTCGGCTTGTTTCCAGAAATATAGATCAACCCACCCGTTACTGTATCTACTGTAAGCTGCTTATCTCAAGCAGGGTCAAAGGTTGGCTGCAGCCTCTGCAGAGTTTAGTAGAAATGAGCAAAATCTCTCGTAGTTATGATTCAAAGAAGCTCTCTACTTTGGTGTGAGGACCCGACAGGAGGTCACTTCATATGCACAAGGACTTACAGGGAAGAATTACGTCAAAGGATCTGTTTTAGATGTGCAGGAATTTATTAATATTAATCATCTATGGCTCCCTACATGGTGCTGAAATTCAAATAAACCAAATTCAAGTTGCAATGCATTGTAACTTTTAATATTCAACGCCTTAAATGTCTTTATTTTTTCTCATTATCATATGTGTTAAATTATGATTTAACCTGAGGTGATTCTGTTTCTGAAGCCTGTTGCTCTCTAGTTGAACATAATTTATAGCTTCTAAATTTAACAGCATGATGGAGGCACCAGCTGTGCCGTAGTCACAACACCTCGAGGACTCTCATGTTGTTGACCTTGTTATCTAAGATCAGGATTTTATTTCCAACCGTGGAGTGCACGTTAAAATATGTACACCTAACCTGCTTAACTCATCTCCATATGGATATAAATGGATATAACTGATTTGTAATAATAAATTATGGATTTGCATAACTTATACTAAAGTAATGTCGCTCCATCATCCCTTCTGGGCCTCCGTACATGTGTGGTGGTGACTGTGTCTGTAGAGACTCTGTCCTCTGACTGGATGTTCATGTTTTGGTTGACTTTGGACGTTTCTGGGCGGACAGCTGGTGTGTTTCCTCCAGCCAATGACAGCACAGCAGGTGAGTTTAGGAGTGGATACAATTCAGCGATTGAAAACCAAACGACTTAGCTCATACCTAAACCAGGGTGAACTTTGTGTTAGCTTTTACCCGTAGATGTGGAGTTGGTCTGCTTTCTGTTGGACAGGCATGTGACTAACACCGGCGGTCAGTTTGTGCTAGCGTGCCAAGTTATCGACTTGTCCATGCCAACAAATGTAATGTTCTGCGGTAGCTTGCAGTGTAGGTACAAGCAGTAGACGTACAAGCTATACCTGCAGGGGCCGTGCACTTCTTGGGGCGAGGATCCGAGGAGGAGCAGCCAAGTTTGAATGTTGTGTTTACAAGCTGCAACAAACATTTCTACTCATTCTTCCTTTAAAAAAATGAGAATTTAATCTTATTTTGCTGACAGAGTTATTCAGAGGGAGTCTTCAGACACTGACTGATTAAAATCATCTTCAGTTAACAACAGCAAGGCGTTTCATTTCCTGCTGATGTTTTGCGAGTTCCTTTTGACTCTGACAGCAGCAGTCAGATTTAACCTGCAGGTTTCTGCTTGTAGCATTCCAGCTCTTCTCTAACTAACCTTGTACTCAGAGGGCCAAAACTGTGATCTGCAACACAGCTAATCCCCCACAGGTACACAATATAAAACTTTATAACTCATCACACAAGAAGGTAATAAATATGCATGAGCATAAACAGAGATCCAACTTTGTTCTATCACTCACACACAAACAAAGAGGCCTCGGGGGAAACAACCGAGCAAGAGACGGCATCCACTGCCTGACTTTTCATCAGAGTGTGAGCAGACACAGCTGCCAAACACACACACACAAACACACACGTAGACACCAGTATCCCCCCCTTGCAAAGAGAACAACATCTAGTACTTTAGTACTGAAGGTGGACAAACGGATGTGTGGTGCTTTGTATTAAAGAGCAGCTGACTCAAATCACAACACAGAGGCTCGTCGGTAAACAGCTCGCTGCCGGTGTTGACACAAGCATTTCAATCACAGATGTGGATATTATCAATGCACCTCGATCTCCACTTTCTAAGATCAGCTACCAAGCTCTGTTGAGTTTGAAAAGCGAGTGTCAGTGCCTTGTAGAGCCCCCTCCTTCCTCATTCCCTGTAGAAACGGGGTGTCAAGGTAAAAACGGTGCGCTGCGTCACTCGCGGGCAGTTAGGACAATCCAAAAGGAAACAATAGAATCAGCGGCTTATCAGTGTTTTGATCTATAAATTGAAGATAAAGTTGCATGTAGGCTGTGTCGAGCATATCCACATTAAGCACAGACATGTGGATGTTAACCTGCAGGGAGGACTGAAGGCTGGTGGTGCTAGCGCTGCTAACGCTAGTCACGTTCACCAAACCAAATAACATTGTTTACGATGACAGTTTGGAAAAAGAAATGTGCTCAGTTTTGGCTTTTTTTCCCCGAGTGTTTTCTTACCTTTGGACTAGTCGTTTAAACAGATTTTAGAGATCCCGTTAACCGATTAGGGAATTGGTCGGCGGGGAACATCCACAAAGGGCCACAAAAATGTTGCAATAAAATGCTGATTTTCCCCAACTCTACTCAGAACACAAGGATGGAAGAAGGAGGGTGTAGAGGAGCAGGGGGAGGTGGTGTAGAACGAGGCAGACAGGAGGGGGAACTAGCAGGAGAATAAGGAACATGAAGTAAAGGTTCTGTCAGTAAACGGCAGATTAATGTGGCCTCATCTCAGTGTGGCATCAGCACATCACTCAGCTCTGATGAGGAGGGAAGGGGGGGGGGCTGAAACAGAGGCATAATGCAGCACTAAGCAGGGACAGAGTGATGGATTTTCTTCATTAAGGAAGCCGCGAACCAGACACTGACTCTCGCTTATTTTCAGGGTTTAATAGACCCACAGCTTGGTTTAAAAGCTGCATGTGAAAAGCTTCTGTTAAGACGCTGAAGCGAGGCTGGATGAGGCGACTCCTGACCTCACATCCAAAACTTTTTACAATGCTAAAAAACTTAAAAACACAGGGAAGCTTCTTAATGCTTCCCCGTCATCTTGCGTGTGGTTTTTAAAGTCCTCCTGAAGCCATCGCTCAACGCAGCAAGACCGTAATAAATGCCATTTACATGTACTGATGTATAGGACCCTTCAATTCTGTTTAATGAGAGCTTCATAATTAACCATCTGCCTCCCCCATTACCACCTTTTCAGGCGCCCTTAAACTGCACACATTAGCCATTTGAGCTCCATCAATCAGCTCGTCGGCCTGTGTCGGCCGGGGTGACAATCAGCCGGGAGTCCCAGAGGTCGTTCTGGCTGGACGGCTTCTTAAGCTGATCTCCAAAGCTGGTTAAAAAAACCGAGGGGGGGGAGGAACACGCTCTACCATATCATCGCAAGGGAGGGAGGCAGGTTTAATGGTTAACCAAACATAAACCTAATGAGCAGGAAAGAGTAAAGAGCCAAGGCTACTGTTGGGACAGGCGGTGAAACAACCTCTACTGACGCTGTGTATTGTTTGTATCTAAACTACTGCCATTACCTGTTATGTGTTCTTTTACTTGCAGCAGATTTGAGATAAAAAAGTATGACTGCATCGGTTTCCCCTTCTTGTATAGATTTTCTTCAGTAAACGTCAGAAGAGAGCAAACGTAGAAAGACAGGAAAGTTGCGTCATGTGGATGAAACGGTGAATGGGGGGAAAACTGAAAGACAAGGATTGTATCCTCTTCAGAAAGAGCCTGAGAAGAAGCTTCATCAATAAGTAGCCAAGCTGTGACACTAAAGACTGTTTCAGCTTAGATTTCTGCTCCCAGCCTTCACTTGAGGCCCCTATGTTTCCAACGTAAAAAAAAAGCTTCCAAATGTATCTGTGCAGAGGATGTCGAGGACTGTGATACATTTTCACGGTCTTTTGGCTGACTCAGGCATTGTTATACAAGATACAGTTGGTCAAACGAACAATTTCCCATCCTGCATTGAAAGCTATTTTTTTAAGATGAAGAGGAGACTTCTCAATAGTGCTCTTCAGAGACATGAAAAATGTCAACATGTAACTGCATGTAAGCTAATAAAAGTGTGGAGATTTTGCCAAAAAGGCTCCTCAGTCATCTGGAAAAGGCTCTTGTTTGGCTGAGCCCAACCTTGAGCTTTCCACTGTTTGTCTTGAATCTATGGCAACTAAAAAAAGAAAAACAAAGAGCATGAAAACTGGTTTATATCAGCAACTCAAACTTTGGAACAAAGCTGAGAGGGAGACGTATGTGGAAGAGATATGCACAGCTTTAAAACATTTTATAGAAAAGCAAAAAGAACACTTGGCAGAGTCATGGGTAACTCAAGCACAAACATGCAATGTGTTTTATCATCATTCCAGTAACACAAAGAATGAACTGTTAAAAGATGTTTTTACTTCAATAGGTAACATATTATACAAAATCCTCTTCCCCATGTTCCTCTAACTCTAACATGTGTCTCTAGTTCGTCTACAAACCCCCCAATGATGAGAAAAGTCCATCCTCTCCGTCTTCTGCCTGCTCCACTTTTCAGAAAATGTGTGCTCAAACATGTTCCCTTCATGACATCACAAAGGGCAGTAACCCCTCCCCCAGGTGGGTGACACTCCCACAGCTAGGTGTTTGTTCTGCCCTCTGAGTCTGCCTTCTCACCGTAAACAAAAGCGAGAAAGCCTGAGACACCCAAGCCCTTCCAGAGAGGGGGCGTGGTCAGACACAGCTCATTTACATATTTAAAGGAACAGACACAGAAACAGCCTGTTCTGAGGTGGGCTGAAATAGAGGGGTTTATAGACATGATCAAATACAGGATCAGAGTGGATTTAGAACAAGAAACTTCACACACATGTTTTGAGGAGCTCTGAGACTTATTTAAACTGGTTGAAGAGGAGGAGGAGATGTGACCTATAAACCAAAACTATCTTCTTTCCTACTTCTATGATGATTTCTTAAAAGAGGAAGAAACACATATTTCTTTGTCCATCGTGATCAAATAGGGCGGGTGTGATTTCATTCTGTTATTGCACGGCCTCCATTCGTGTTACCTAAAACCCTCTTGAGCTGTAGCTGGAATCCGGTGAATGCAGGAGGGGAACGCTGATCACATAAACTGCAATCCAAATAAATGTGAGTGCTGATGTAGGAAATACGAGATGTTTGGATAACACTGTTCATCGCAACCAGTCGCCCAAGCTGTCCGAGCCATCTGCTCTGTCAGTGTGTGAGCGTTACGCTCCTGCACAGCGGAGAGAAACTCAACGTTTATGGAGCCAATACTGAAGCTTCTCGTTCTGTCAAACACAAAGCTTCTCATGTTTCTGTGACGGGAACGAGCATGGCACAACAATTAAACATCAGATCCTGTCTGATCTTCTTTCATCCACCCTGCTCCTTTTGTTTGTCACACTGAGGCCACAGTAATAATACAACACCAGTACAAACTTTACAAACTCTGCACCTTTATTCAATTTGCCATAAGTGATTCGTGTGCTCCAGTATTGTCTTTGCTTCCTGTCTTGTAGAAAGCATCCACTGAATTATATTTTTTGTATGTCTTAAGTCCTTCTCTGAGAGCACCGACATCCATTTGTGGAGTGTGTAGCGTAAGTGTTTCCTTCTATAATACAACACATGCTTTCTAGAATAAATGGGTATTTATTTCAACATATTTTGGGAACTTTTATTCACAGGCGTATGATGTTTTTATAACTTAAACTACCTGACAGAACAAAGGGAGTTGCTGCCTCGTGTGTTATTGTGTGACTTTGGAGTTTTTAAATGGCAGGCTTGGATCCAGTGAAATATGTACGTTACACACAATGACACTAAAAAGGTAACAAATCAAAATACTGGTAGACAAGTAAATGCCCCACCCTGCAAAGTCTAATTACTGTGTTTGTCAATGGAGTCTGGTGGCTTTGAAAAGAACACCCTGTAACTGCTATTTCTGGGTTAAAAAATGCACCCTAGGCTTAAAAAAGTGTTCTATCCCTGTGGGCATGAAATGTTGTCAGACACTTAGAATAACCTGTCAATTTAAAAAAACAAGACCTGTCAGTGGATGTGCTTTGAGCTGGCACATTTGACCTGAGATACAGGGTCCCCGCTCTTTTCTAGAGATCATTTTGCAGGAGTTGTCCAGGAAGTTTCCGGAGACAGTTTAGGTGGTATGACAGGAGCGCATCGTGCCCTTACACCGACATGTTCCTGTCTGTGGAAATCTGGTTCAAAAGAAGGGCGGTCTTTGGCTATAATCATGAACTCTTACATGATTATTATAAATGATGACCACAGAATAATGCAAATACATCTGGGGATTTAATTAATATGACTATTTTACAATAATGGTTATGGTACGTATACAACATTTTGTAACTTGGAGTTATGTGTGCTCCCCAAGGACACATCAGACCAGATCAATCTGCTGTAGGTTATTCAGTCTACTTTCAGTCCGACCTAATTAGCATCTCCCTGCTGGGGGGGCTTCACATGGGAACATCATCTTCTATGAGTACAGCAATGTCACAGATTATCCTCCCATCTCTGGAAGAAATCCCGGGAGGCTTTTCTTCTCGTAAGTTTTTTGGAAGTCAGGGGCTTGTTACTCTCTCACAACTTCTTTAAATCACAGTTAACTTCACGCTGGAAATGTATACGGCTGCAGAACATGCATCACCTGGAGGCAGAAAAAGTAACAGCTACTGTCGAGTTAGCATTGTGTAACCTGCATTAAAGTTTTTTGCATTTTCATTCACAGCTCTTTTTCTAAAGGTGAAGAAAAAACTCTATATCTTTTTTCAGAGCACATGAGTTAATAATTTATGTCTGAACCTAAAGACAATTTCAACCAAAATCTTAAAAAGTGTATCTGGAGGAAATTACCAACCCTGCCTTTAATAGCAGATAATTAGCATTTCAATCAGGCAACGTCTGATCAGAAGATTCAGTGTCCCAAAGCAGATCATTATGAGTGTTTTGCCAATTCCTGGTCATCTGGATGCTCTACTGTTTGCTACAGTCACAGAAACATACAGTAATGATGTTAAACACCATCCTGAAGTCATGGAAACGGCCTCTACTATGGAAGAAAGAAGGGCGATTTGAATAAAAGGTCAAAAGGAAAGCAAACTGCAGGAAGGCGCGGATGAATATCCAAATATCTTAAGCAAAGAGAGGTGCACTTTCAGACAAATATTTGACATTTTGTTATGACAAGGCTGTGCTGGATCAGTCTTTTTATTGTTGAATATGATGCAAATACAACACAGCAACCTTTCAAAGCTAGAGTAAACAATAAGGCAAAGGAAGCGGGGCGCTCTGCTCACACAGCTGCAATAAAAGTGGCCCAGGCGGCTGCAGTGGAACAATGTCTGACAGGGTTTATTGTGTGCAGAGACTGCATTGCTTTTACTGCTCCTATTTAACCGTGTCACAGAGCACAAGCGAGCAGTAAAACAGGGATGGGTCAGGACCAGAGCGAAACCCCAGACTGGAAACAACCAAGGAGGGCACAAGGAGGGACACTTCTATCAGCCAATCAGCTGCTGGGAGCCTGTGGAAAGCACAAAGCTTTGAACGGGTAAGTTCAACTGTCGGGTGGAGAATAAGTTTTTCTTCAGGATATACGAAGATTTTGACAGTTTGTTTCTACAGTTCCATCCCTGAAACACCTTTCATGACCATTAGATTATTATCCCCAGACGGGACATAATTCTGAGGTGACCTCCGTACAGGAAATGGATCTTCTCTTTCCCCACATGTGAAGTTGAACCAAGACTTCATAACCAAACCTTTTGCCTCCTACACACTCTGCCATTTTTGCAATCGTATACGTTTATTGCAGCCACACTGTGCGACACAGATCGTTGGGTACGTTGGGTACGACATGCATGTACACTGTGCGATGAGTTGGTGACCGGTAAGCTGGGAGGCGAGTGAACACACAGCGTCAATAGCGTCATCAGTGTGCCGCTCTTATAGCAGCGTTCATGTGCTTAGGGAAAAAAAGGGAAGAAGAGGAGGAATAGAAAAATGTGGACAGTGTTGTTGAGAGGGAAAAGAGGCCACATTGGGATGCATCATGTCAGCGTTATAAAGAGAGCTCGTAAATGTGGTCACCCTGATTAGTGCGTCATTTCATGCTGCATTTATATTTGTCAGTTAGTTAACATAGATCGTGGAGGCATTCACATTGTGAGATGATCGTCCTAAATTTCTGACACTTTCAGAAATCTGTTGCAGTTTATCTTTGGTCATAAGACGTGAGATCTGTCACGTTTCATCCTCACTCACACAGAGCAACGTGGGGTCCCCGTTTTGGAGCCACGACCACAGATACCACAGCCAATCGTCTTTTATCTGTGTGGCCTAAAATGGTACAGCCTGCTCCCGGCATTGAGCAGAAGACGTATTTTGTGGCACTGATTAGTTGAACTCCCTTCCTCTGAAAGATAAAATTACTGATTTTGTTAATGGAGCCCGGTGACTTTGAAGAGAGCGAAGCAAAGGCAGTTTCTGGTTTTAAAAGGGATCTTAGAGGTCTGCATTAGTAAGGAACTTATCAGTAATGTTGTCAGACACTTAAATTCACAATATGAGCCAGTGAGTCAGTAACAAAAACAAGAACTAGACACGCTATGATCAGGTTCAATTGTTCCCAGGGATTGTGTTTCAGCTATCACAGCCTGGTTAGTTGCTGCAGGCTGAAGGTCATTCTTCTTCTGGTCATTTAGTGCCCCAAAAAATGCAAGGTTGTAAAATACTAAAATCATCCTTTAACTTCTTTGCCGTACATTTGCAGAAAAATCTGTTGGACAAATTTACAGAGACGTACAAGCTGATTTTGAAAGTATTAAAGGTCCATAACTCATCATTACCCAGCATTTTAAATGATGTGTGGATAAAAACACTCCGTCTGGTGCTCTGTTTGCTCCTAATCTTTCACACAAACAACACACGAAACAGCAGCAGCTCAAAAACATCTGTCAGACTTCCCATGACACAATAAAGCACATTCCCTAAAACTCAACACATCCCTCCCCTGACTCCAACCTGGCTCAAGAATTCTAACTTTCCACTGTTGAGTTGATTTTAGGACAAAGTGCTGATACTGAAATATTTAAAAGCTGACAGCTGAGGTCAAACCACATAATTTATCCCTCATTATTCACATCCATCCCAGAAGGCAGGGCGGTGCGGGGCTAATGCACGACAGAGTCAGACTGATCGGACGTCTGGAGCCTGAAGAACATGACTTCATGCAGAAATGTGAAGCTATGAGCTTCAGCAATGATTTCATCTTTGGAAGCAGCTCTTATCATTACAAGAAACATATCAACTTTCATTTCAAACTGAGACTCGTTAAGTCTAAATCTTCACAATCAAACACACATAAAAAAGATTCTATTGAACACAGACCGGCCTATTAAAGCAGGCTTTGTGTGTGAAGTGTTTGAAATTGCCGATTCTATTAAAGCAGCTTATGAGTTTTATTCCCTTCTGTCTACAGTTAAAGGACTTCAAATAACTGTGTAATAAGACACATGAACATAACTTTTAAATCATCACGAGGTGCCACAAGGACATGAGAAACATCAGTATGAGCTGACTCTTGAATTTGAATGGATCACAAATTCTCTATCCATCACGTTCAAGCACGATTGCTCCTCCCTCCCCTCTCCCTTGCTGGTCTGCGTTCACAGTAGTAACATCGCCCAGTACCTGGGTACAGGTGCACAGTCCAATACAACAGATGGCGGTATGCACATAGTTGGTTTGCAAATCCACCAAAAAGCAGAAAGAAGAAGAAACACCCATGGCAACCACTCAGACTGAGTCCATCCTGCTAACTGTGGATGTTTTTTGCGATTTCTGAGACCCTCTTCCTTTAGGGCCGGATCTACCCTGCAGCTCAGTTGAAGCGGGTTTGTGCTGCAGGGATACCAAAGTTTTTGAAGAAACAGGGCCGATTAGAATTAGCAGTCCACTTCCTAGTTTGAGCGCGGTTGCGTTCACATCTCCCACGGACCATACCCGAGTATGGTACGTTTGGGGTCAACCATACTCGGTTCCGGGCCTGGGTCCCTAGTGTGAAACCACCCTTATGTTCTTGGCAGCTCTGGTTTCTACGATGTGACGATCTTGCGGTTTTTTAAAGCTACCAAGACATGTTGGATCATTCAAATAAAAAAAACTTGGTGTGGATAATATGCAGGTATCAACATTTTGACAATCTTTTGTCACATTGGTGGAAAAAACATCAAAAACTTAATTCCAGCATTCAAACTAAATCTCCTCTATCAGCTGCCAAATTGGTAATCATTGGCTTTTCCACTTTTAAATTCACTGATCTGCAATGCCACAGAAAAATAACTAATGCTTGACAAAAAGAGTGGATGTTAATCTATCCGCCGAGTCATTACACGAGCATCATCTTCACTCACCATCAGAGCAGAGATTAGCTGTCACAGTGCACTTCAGACTTCCCCCACTAACCCGCTCTGCACTCACTTCCCCTTGCAACCCAACACACACACGAACTCACACACACATTCAAATTCATAAACCGAGGCATGCACAGTATTCAGAACTCCGTGTCCTCGGACACTTTTGAAGCAATCTGTGATATTTTCAGATGTTTTCAAGTAATCAGCCCAAATGATGCAGAGCTGCAGGGATACAGAAATGAGAACCAGTGACACCAAAATATATTTGACTGACAAATGTCTTTAAGAAAAGCAGCTAGTGGGCTTTATCCTCACTCAAGAAACCGATGCAACTGCACACCAGCTGCAGGCATCATTCCACCATTATGTCATCTTCAACTGAGGCTTAAAATCACGCACATGCAGAATCTAACACTCACTAGTCAGCCTAATTAAGCTGCCTACAATGGGATGAACACACTGCTAGATTGCTCTGTTGTCAGGCTCTTCTCCACGCCATGATGTTCTTATGAATCCAATCTAAACAGGCGATTTCAATCCTGCTATTTGACATCAGATCTTTAACCCAGATTTCAAATTTACTGAAATGAGAAAATTCAACAATCCTGCAAGATCGTGCACAAAGAGCAGCAGCAAAGAACTCCACATCAACAATCCAGAGAGCTGATTGTTGATTTTAGGACACAGCAGACGAAGACATACGCCTGTCAACAAATCAGTATAAGAGCCCGATTGATTAATCAGCCAGCCGATATCAGCATGTCCAGTGATTATCGTTCTTAGCTGATTTTATCGCAGATATGACTAAATGTATTCACCAGTCATTTAGCATTTCATTTGAATTTCATTATTTCAACCTCACAAGATAATGCACACAAGTTCATATCTTGAGCACACAACATAAATATCGTGTGCTGTTGTGCACACAAGTTGACATCTAAAGTGTGTGACTATGATAATTATGTTGTGCACACAAGTTAGGTGATGACTTGTCACGCAGGATAATTACCTTCTGCTGCAGAAATTATTATCTTGTGCGCACAATACAATCATTGTTTACTTTCTGTGACTTCAGAGGCTCTCTACATTTGAGTAAAGCAACAGAAAAGTTCACAATAAAAGTCAGTCTGTTCTCTTCAGTTCCTGTAATTTGTGGTGTTCGAGCCCTGTGCGTGGACTGACAGGTTCAACAAGGACACAGACAGACACTGTCACTGTAAACAAATGTTGTGATCACAGTCAATACATGACTTTACTCACCGCATCTTTGTCCTCCCCTCCGCTCAGCTGCTGATCCATGTTGCACAGTTTCCTCTTGTTTTTATTCTCTGTCCTCTTCATGCTCCACTCCAACACACAGTGTGTTAGCGTGTGTGTGTTAGCGTGTGTGTGTGTGTTTTGGTTTGGTCCTGACAGCCTCCTCGTGTTGTGGCTGCTGACTCTGTGACTTCACTGCAGCGGGTTAAACAGGCTCAGCGACACCTCGCTTGTTGATGCAGTCTGTTGAGTTGTGAGTCGTTTCATCCCCCGGGCAGAAGCCAGGCCTGCAGCAGATGTGCTTAAATTAGAGAGCCCTTGCAGCACTTTTCATGCCGACTCCACATCTGGATAACCCGCCTTTTGACAAGCTGTCAATCAAACCTGCGGCACGATGCGTCAGTTTGTCCTTGAAGACAATAAAAAGGGTTTATTTTACAGTTTTATCATTTTGTCCTGCAGAGAAACGTCCATGATGCTCTGTGTTCCACTTCAACTAACACAACTTTGTTAGTAACTTAGCTGCTGTTAGCTCCCTGCTGCGTGACTAGCTCAGCGGCTAACAGCTAACGTCTACCTGCCCAGAAACACCGTGACACCGTGACAGGTCTGTCCGCGCGCCTAACGGTCGCTTCCAGGTGAATCCCGCCCGAATCCCGTCGGCTTTTTTTTTACCGTCCCCGGTGATTTATCCGGCCGTCACTGTCCTCTCCATGTGTTCCTCCATCCTCAGCCCCTCAGATAAAAAGCTAAGCTCCGTGTTGTAGTCGCCGGGTTAAGCTCTGTGTCGAACTGCAGCCGCGACACACGGCACGGCTCAGCCTGTTTCCTGACTCTATCGCGGTAACCGTGACGTCAAGCCGGCGAGAACGAGAATTCAACATCCGGTTCGTCTTACCAAAACAAAAGCACGAGGTGTTTATTTAGCGATATTGTTATTTTGAATCTTCTCTTTTGAATTTAATCTTGTTTTTTAACAATATTAATGTGTATTCATTGTTTAAGGATATGTATAGATATATATATTATATTATTATTACATTATACTGTATATTATAATCTAAGAATATACTTATATTTATATTTATAGCATCCCATTAATCCATAATCCATATATAATTCACTTTTTTTTAGTCTACATCTGTAAATTTTGTAATTACTGTACATAGCACAGATTCTTGCACTTTCTGCTTATTGCACTTCTAGTGAGATGCCAAATGATGGGGGGGGGGGGGCTGAGAGCTGACAAATTTAAACCAAAGCAGTGGCACAAAATGTGCAAATTTTGCAATGACAGTAGGAAGCCTCCTTTAGGGGGCACCATCTGACAGCTCTTACTCTTGTTGCCCTGCTAAGCGTTGCATGTATTATTGATGTGAAAACTAAAGTCTGCCAATGAAAGTCACCAAAGACAAATGAGGAGGAATTAGCCGTCCATAGGAGAGAAAAAAAGAGGAAGAGGAGTCAGCATCAGCTGGATGAACGCTGGTTGGAAGGCCCCACAACTGATTTTTGCCTAGGGCCCCAACAGACTCTAGAATCGTCACTGAACGCATTTGGTCTCATTTCAGTGGTATTGTGTTTTGTGTATGTCTCCATGTCTCGATGAAGAAACATGCTGCTTTACTTTTAAAGGTACACTACTCTACTTCCTGTTGTGAGTTTCAGCTTGACCCTCTGAAAACAGTCTGAGTGAAGATTTCCTCATGTTAAATTCCTCACGAGCCACAAACAAAGCGAGCCATGTGTCAACACAGAAACATGTGACTATCAAAATAAAGATCAGTAATACTGTGTTTGTATTTCGTGTTCAGTATCAACCTGTGGAAGTCTTCGCTCTGTGTGTATGTAGAAGAGTGTCAATGAGAATTATGATATTTGATTGTTTGGAGTCTGCTGCCATCTACTGGGAGACAAACGTGCCTAAAATGTAAAGTCATATTAAAGGCATATTATCCAGTTTTAGTGGGAGTGTCTTTGTTTTTTAAATCTGAATTATATGAAGAAAGATATCAGTGAAAATCCTGACGCTATGATATGACACAAGAAGCTTGATAAAGATCAAAATGTATTTTTTGAAAGACTGATTTTCCTCAGAGCTGAAAATCAAAATGTGTTTTGTTGACGTTAACATACTTTTTAATAATTCACGTATTGCATATTAACTTTTTGCTCAATTATAATTTGGAACAGAGACGTTCACGTGTCTTCTTCTCCTTCTTCGTAGCATCAACGCTGTTTGTTGCTGTTGTTACAACATTCTGACTTTCCAAACTGAAACTAAGTGAGCCCACTGAAGTCAGAAGAACGACTTCCCAACGCGGAAACTGGGACCAGCTGAGCAGCACCTGAATGCAGCATTAATAAATTAACTTTCCTTGACGTTTGTACCCTTATCTGTTGCTTTTGCGTGAAACACCTGTGGAGCTGAATTCTACTTTACATCTGATGTGAAGAAACAAAAACAGAGACAGATGTTGTTTTGTCCCTTTTTATTAAAAAGGTTATTTTCTTTTTACCCCAAAACATTTTTTTTTATAAAGAGAACATGCATAGAAATACAGCTGGTCTTTGTCCAACAGCATCAAATAAAAACTTGCATTGATGTACGCTCTCGTCTTGAATCTGTACATACATGAGCTGTGGTTCATGAAACCACACAGACACCGAGAAAGACACTGAGTTTGACCTGCGGGAGAAAACACAACTGAACACTTCAACTTCAACTATTTGTACACCTGATTCATCAATACGCAAGTTGTCCACTTTGGTTGATCTTATTGCTTTTATAAATATGTAGCTCTAGTGCGTTTTTACGATGCTACTTTTCCACTTTTTGTTTTAAACGCTAAATCACATTAAAGGTCACATATTATACTCCTTAAATACGTCTCAGAGCTCCTCAAAACATGTGTGTGAAGTTTCTGGTTCTAAATCCACTCTGATCCTGTATTTGATCATGTCTATAAACCCTTCTATTTCAGCCCTGCTCAGAACAGGCTGTTTCTGTGTCTGTACCTTTAAATATGTAAATGAGCTGCGTCTGACCACGCCCCCTCTCTGGAAGGGCTCGGGTGTACTCGGTGCTTTCTCGCTCCATGTCCTATTGTTTACGGTGAGAAGTCAGACTCAGAGGGCAGAACAAACACCTAGCTGTGGGAGTGTCACCCACCTGGGGGAGGGGCTACTGCCCTTTGTGATGTCATAAAGGGAAAATCTCCAAACGGCCTGTTTGAGCACACATTTTCTGAAAAGTGGAGCAGGAAGAAGACGGAGAGGATGGACTTTTCTCATCATTGGGGGAACTAGACACACCCATTAGTGTTAGAGGAACATGGTACATAATATGTGACCCTTAAGCTCAAAATGAGAGGCCCGTTAAAACTCCTTGATTGTCAAAAAGCTGGAGATTATCATCTAAGCTTGAACAGAAAACATGGCACTTTAACAACCCAAACATCCACAAAATGCAAACCATAAAGGCTATTATTGCACAGTAACCCAAAAGATTGCATATTTTTCATCAAAGTAATATAAAGGGCGTTGACGCCACAGTTCATGCACAAAAAAACAGTCAGCTACGCTACTATACAGAGAAATCAAGAAGAACTCAAAAAGAAAGAAAGCCAGTGTAGAATACCAAAATTCCAGAAAGGTTGATTTGCACAGTGAGCATCAGAGATCCTGCCAAGGATTCAGAGAAAGCATCCTAAATTAAAGATGACTAAGAATTGATTGTTGTCTTGAAAGTGATTGTCACCTCTAGGGAAGTAGAAATATTCACAAATTAAGCATGAAAATAAAAATACACCTAAATATTTATATTAAAAAAAGCTAAAAAAGTGTGGTCCGCATTCTGGTTTTAAAGCTGAAATGTCATCTCTCTTGGACCGTGCACTCTTACATTAATCAATCTTCTCCTGTGGGTCTGTACCTCATGCTTGTTTTATTTTAATAACACTGGTTCATTATGCAGCTGCACGCCTCAGCAGCTCCATCAGAAGGTTTTCCATCTCTGCAGGTTTTATGTTTCAGCAGGACAAACTGGGTTGGACCCTTTTCTTTTTTTAAATATCTGACGAGAACGGACTCCTTTTTTTTTTTTTAACAGTAATACTCTGGAGTGGATGAATCTGGAGATTTAAATCTGAGTAAATGTGAGGAAACATCGTCTACCAGCTATGACTAAACTGCCTACTGGTAGTTCTAGTGTTGTATCAGTAGTCGGCCATTTTTATGACACTTGTTGTACAATGAGGACTAATCAAAATCTACTGTTTCATCAGAGAGTATGGCTTTGTTTCCACAAGCTGCTCAAAGCACATGCAACTATTCTACACGCTTAACTACAAACATGAGGCTCGACAGAGACCGACAGGAAGCACTTTGCAGTTTGGTTTTGGCTCTTCTTTTTTTTTTAAAGCCCCTTTCCTGCTGGTGTCATGTGGAGTTTTGTTTCTTGAGTCCCTGCTGAAGAACGAGGCTGAAGTCGGCTTCTGATTCTGAACGTCTGATTGAAGAGATAAGAGGGATATCTTCCACTTGTGTTGCAAAACCAGGACAAATTATCATGTTCAAAAGCAGAAAGTAGATGTTTTTTATCGACTCAAACCAACCTAACGTTAAATAATGTAACGGTTGAGCCATAGACTGTTTGAAAAAGTGGACATAGGGACGTATAGCCAATAGGTCGCACCGCATGTATGGAGGCTGAAGTCCTCAAAGCGTGCAGGCCCAGGTTCAAGTCCGACTTGTGGCTCCTTTCCCGCATGTCTCTCCCTGATTACTTACTCTATCCAGTGTCCTCTCGAGTAAAGGCAAAAAGACCAAAACTAAATCGAGGGTGACGACCCACATTGGTTTGTGCACGCCCTGAAAGTCATGGTGAGACCAGATTTCCAGCATGGAGCCCGCCCATCGTTGCAGTAACAGACGGGCGACACGTCACTCAGGTCTTTGTGAAAAAGGTGGGAAAATGAGAAACTCTGAATAATAAGCCAACTTCAGCCGAGCTCAGTCTGGTCTCGTATGAAGAAGAAAAAACATTTCAGTTGATGTCCTCTCCTCTCAGCACCTGCACACACATCTCACCCATAATAAAAAACTACACTCTTTAACATTTAGTCACTCTCAGCGACCTACAGAAATCTGACAACACAAACATTCCTCTACACTCAGACGGACGTCACTCAACTGAAATGTTCCTCCAGCCAATAAGAGAGCCAGAACCTTACAGCGTTTTCTATTTGAACTGTAGGTGTTGATTATGAGGAGGAGGAGCTTGGGGCTGGTGCACTACAGGAGCGCTGACTGCAGGGGGCGCTCGTGGTGATGCGCTGCTCCCTGAACAGTAGAGGAAGAGGAGGAGGAAGTCAGAGGCCTCACGACACCCCAACCAGGAGAGAAGGCGAGCTCACAGAAGCCTCCGGCGTTTTCACCTGAAACACAAACAAGGAGACGTTGAGAAAATTGTCATTTCATAACTTTACTTCACATTCGTCATGATTCACTTCAAAAACCTCACGTCATGCTTTAATTTAGATCTACTGTGTCTGTTTTGATTCTGTTTTCATGATGCATAGGTTGATTTTCAAGCAGGTTTAATGGTTTTTAATGGTGCCACCATCTTTAAATGGGTCGTTTCTAAACTGGAAGGTCGGGGGTTTGATCCCCAACTCCTGCAGCCACATGTCCGATGTGTCCTCGGGTAAGACACTTAACCCCAAGTTGCTCCCACTGCTTCAACGGCGGTGTTTGAATGTGTATGAATGGATGAGTTAATACTGATGGACTCTTCACTCAGCGGCCTCTACCATCAGTGTGTGAATGTGTAGGTGTGACCTGCGGTGTAAAAGCACTTTGAGTAGTCAGAAGACTAGAAAATAAATCTAAAAGCTCAAATCCATTTACCATGTTATCATTTAAATGTGCTACCTTGTGTTTTAAATGGCTCATATTTACACACACAAGTCAAAGACTCTTCTTTTATGTTTCCTTTTCTTTTGATGTTTTCTTCGTTTTTTGCACCCAAACATCAGGACATGTTCCTTACATGTGTGAACATACTTTGCAATAAACTTGATTTTGATGTGATGCATGCTTTAGTCAAAGCAAACTCCGTCACTCTTGATAATAGAAACAAACATTTAAAGGACTGAACCAACACATATGGTGCACATTAGTGGTTTTAAAGGGAATCATTAGTAAGTTGAAAACGTTAGCTCCAGTGGATAACGGCTTCAGCGGACACAACATGTTTTTACATTTTAAACACACACTGCAGCCAACACACTATCCCTCTGTACAGTCTTTCCCTCTCTGTCTCATTTCGTCTTTTCATTCCTTATATCTAACTGGTTTCCAGAGGTGGAAAGAAGCCAATCACATTTACTCATGTTACTGTAATTGAGTCGTTTTTTTGTACTTTTTCAGTAGTGTTTTAAATTTGTGATTTTACTTTTACTTAAGCAAGTTTTGTATTGTATTTCACTACATTTTAAATCACATCCATTACTGAGTAAAAAAAAGTAGGCCCGAATAAAAAACAAAAGAAAAAAATCACCCCAGAAACAACAGCAGTGTCAACCGCCAATAAACACCACAGAAGAAGAAGGACAGCAACTGCAGTGAATGCAGTTTTGTCTTAAAACGTCTTGAATGTCCCTGATACTCAGATTTTGGTCTTTGTTTTGAATGATGCATTTGGATGCTTCATTGGTTGAATTGTTTCAAAATGTTTTATGGGATGGTCTCCTCTAAAATGACACACAATACACACAATAATACCTCCCTAAGGGTTATAAATGTTGTGTGTACGAGTGAGATTCGTTGTTAAAAGTAACTTTTACTTAAAATACATTTTAAACAAGATACTTTTTACTTTGACTTTAGTACAATTTTAATCATCAAAATATTCTTTCCACCTCTGTCTCATTTAATCTATCTGCCTCTGTAGAATTCAAATCTGTATGCATACATTATTCACCTTTATTTCTGCTCATATCGATGTGTGTGCTTTAAAATCACTTTTGAAAATAATGTTCCTCAGTTATTAAAATCTCTGCGTATGTGAGGCCCTGATAGTTTGTCATACTGCAGCTAGTCCAACTAGTTGGACCTTCTTCCTGTTTCAATCACATTTAGTCACACAGTCTGAAAGCGGGAAATGATCGTTATTAAAAGGGTTTTCAAACAAACACAAGCAGCTTCATGACGTTGTTAGGGGGCTGAAGAGTGCACAGCATAGCAAGGGGACTGTACCTTTGCTGAACCAGGGGTGTGAGGGAGAGGAGGAAGAGGAGAGGGGGGATGGAAAAGAGGAGGCAGGGGAAGGGGGAGTAGAGAAAGGGGCGCGGTGCAGGGAGGAAATCCTGAGCTGGTTCTCCTGAGGAGCCTCAGCAGGAGTCAAAGGAAAGAGACACAGCGGGAGAGAGGTGAGAAGGTGTGTGGCTTTGTCTCTGCTTGTTGAGAAAACTAGGCATGAGCCGAGTTCATCCCACCTGCAGGCACAGAATATTTAAGAGAAAACCAGGACTAACGTGATCCAGCTGAACTCACCTGTAAGTTTGTCTTTGCTTTCCTCAACACGTCCCGGGTCCTCGACACTGTAAACAAACACACAGAGCGTCTGTAAGTTGACATTTTCATCATACATTTGATTAAAAGAAGGTTTCCGATGAGCACTGAATATACAAGACGATGTCTATCTGAAGTTGTCCAGAGACTGAAGATGAAGAAACAGGAAAAAGTCAGATTAATAAAAGGTTAAAGGCCGAGGTCTGTGTGTCATCTCTGTGTTTTTTATGAAGTCTGAGGCTACAGGCAGTGCCTCAGACTTTCAGTTTAGACCACATTTCTTCACAATGAACTTTGCTTATAATCAGGACAATCATTTATTTATAAGCTCACGATAAAACATCTTCAAATGTTTAGAACTCGTTGGGTTAAAGTCATGAAGAGATCAAATAACAACAGACAGCTTTGCATGATTAAAAATAAATAAAATGTAAAAACTGTAACATAAAAAGTAATTTGGTCTTTTAATAAAAATGAATCCAGTGTTGTGGTTGTATAAGATGTAAGAGGAACAACAGGAGTATCAGTGACTCACGTTGGCTGACTATAAAGTGCTCCATGCTATCTTTGGTGAGGTTGGAGCTCTTCACTCTCTCCATGGCGTCCTTTAGAGCCTCCTCTTTCTCAGAGAGCCTCAGACGCAGAGAGACGACCTCCTCCCTCAGAGACTGATCCTTTAAAACAAGCACAGACATATGGTGTAAGTTCACAACAATCACGAAGCTGCAGAAATCAACGTTTGGAAAAAAAATCATAATTTTAGGACCAAGTCTAGTGATTACATCTCGATTAAAGGTGACATATCCTCCTCCTCTTCTTCAGTTTAAATAAGTCTCAGAGCTCCTCAAAACATGTGTGTGAAGTTTCTTGTTCTAAATCCACTCTGATCCTGTATTTGATTATGTCTATAAACCCCTCTATTTCAGCCCTGCTCAGAACAGGCTGTTTCTGTGTCTGTACCTTTAAATATGTAAATGAGCTGTGTCTGACCACGCCCCCTCTCTGGAAGGGCTTGGGTGTACTCAGTGCTTTCTCGCTCCATGTCCTATTGTTTACAGTGAGAAGGCAGACTCAGAGGGCAGAACAAACACCTAGCTGGGGGAGTGTCACCCACCTGGGGGAGGGGCTACTGCCCTTTGTGATGTCATGAAGGGAAAATCTCCAAACGGCCTGTTTGAGCACACATTTTCTGAAAAGTGGAGCAGGCAGAAGACGGAGAGGATGGACTTTTCTTATAACTGGGGGGTTTGTAGACGGACTAGAGACACATGTTAGAGTTAGAGGAACATGGGGAAGTGTGTTTTGAATCATATGTGACCTTTAAACTTCACCTGTCCTGAATACAATCTTCAAATGTTCTCGTGACTAGTGCATTCAACTCGCGCTGACTTAAGTTTTATCAAGTTAATAATACATTAAATAAGTCTTGATAACTACATATTTCCTTGCAGTCTGACATTAAGTGCTGCAGACTTATTCAGCTCTCACCTCCTGGATCTAAAATGTTCCTGTCAGAACACCTCAGAGAGTGTGGTACCACAGATAACATGAAGTAAATATAATATAAGAGGCTGTATGGACATCACAGAAAGGAACAAAGACCCTCCTGTCCCAGCGCTGTTTGTTGTCTGACCTGTTTGGTTTCACTTTTGTCAGGCAGAGCAGCTCTCCAGAACATCCGGAGCAGAGAGTCTGACTCCTCCAGGATCTGTCGGAGAGTTTTAGCGTCAGAAAGCAGCTTCCTGACAGAACCTGAATCTGAAAGCTGAGAGACACAACAGACAATTTGAGTCAGACACCTCACTTTGTCAGCGTTTGAAATGTCTTATTGCAGCAGCACCACCACCTGCTCTGTTCAAAGCGCATCCCTCACCTGATGAAGCCTGAACTCCTGCGCCGCGTTCAGAGAACTCAGGCCGACCTCCATCTTTCGGAGGAGGGCGCATCCCTCCAGGATCTGCTGCTGCAGAGCCTTGAAGTCATCAATGTGGCCCACTGCGTGTCGGCCATGACGGTTTGCGAACGAGCCGTCTGGGGCCTGACCCTGCAGAGTCGAGGCTGCAGGGAGGGAAAGCAAATGAGTCAAGAGGCTAACAAGAGGTAAATTAAGGTGAGAGGAGAATCAAATGAAACTCTGACACGTTGATGAACGGGTGAAAACCGTCTCATTGTGGCCTGAATGTAATTTTCTCACCCTGACTGTCTTCAGCTTCTTCTTTGTGTTTCTGAGCGGTGTGCAGAGGAGAAGACGGGCTGACGAGTCCAGTGTCTCTCACAGGCGGTGAGGGGACGTTATCTGTGTAAGGACAAACATCTACCATCACTGAGCTGCAGAAACCGTCTCCTTTAAACGACAGATTTCACTGTTTTTTGGGGTTTTAAAAAGTCACTTTATTTTTTTCCACACTGACCGTTGAAGAGTTTCCTCCTGGAGCGAGGCAGCGCGTCGCTCTGTCTGCTCAGCTGCTGCTCCAGCTGACTGTGCAGCTCTTTGGGGTCAAACGCCGCACTGCTGTGTCCCAGATGGGCGCCGTCACCGGCTTTACCTGATTATGAAAACACAGACACAAATACCGATCAAAATCCACTCAGTAGCCTTTTTTCTTTGACAAATACACTCCTGAAGATCTATCTGCAGGAAACTATTAAAAAAGTCAGTCATAGGCTGTAGATACAGTCGCAGCTCGTACCTGTGTGTGTGTTTGCAGGGACTCCACACACTCTGTGGTACACCTGCAGCTCACACTGAAGACCGTGGACCAAACTGCGGCTCTCAGAAAGCTGCTGCTGGAGGACGCTCACCTCATGCTGGAGTCTAAAGACAGGGACACGTAGAGATATCAATTATTTATCATTCAAAGTTATTCTTATGAATTAACTGAGGATCCTGAACCCTCATTGTCTCTCTCTCTCTCTCTCTCTCTCTCTCTCTCTCTCTCTCTCTCACACACACACACACACACACACACACACACACACCTGTTGACGGCCTCCTGGTTCCGCAGTCTGTCCTGTTTCAGCTGTGAAATCTCACGAGTTCGGCCTTCATCCTCACTTTGCTGCTTCCTGATTTGCTCCGCCCACCTCACAGCTTCTAGCTCCGCCTCCTTTAACCTGGCCCGGTCCAGGAGCGACGCCTCCCTCAGCTGCTCCGCCTCCTTACTGCCCTCTGCAGGAGGACACATGACAGCACGGGGATGAGTGAACGATTCAACCCCAAATGGAACCAAAACTAGAACCAGGACTTTGAATACTTGCAGAAAATATTGAAATCTGCTGAACACAACTTTGAAGATTATGATGTTAGAAATGTCAGTGATGTTTGTTTTTGTATTGAACTCTGACCTCTGGTGGCTTGTTTGAGCTGGTTCTGCAGACTGACGTTCTCCTCCTTCAGGAGTCTGATCTCACTGGAGAGCTGACTGACCGAGTCCAGACCCTGGATGTAGATGTTGGTAGGAGCACCTGGACAGAAAACATTGATAAAAATAATTCAACCAACAAAACTTTATTTAAATCTTATTGTATGTAGTATTGAAGGAGCAATATGTAACTCTGACCCCTAGTGTTTAAAATGGGTACTGCAGTCTAAATTCTAAACATCATAGAGAGCTGTCCCCCCCCCCTCTTCTCTAGAGTCCATGCTCACTCAGGTCACCATGTGGTGGACTCTGAAGCTTCAGTGTTTATCCAGCTCTGCATGGGTCTGTAAACCTTTCTGTGTTCTAACCTCTCTCCATTTTTCAAAAGCATCTCCAATATTGATCCTAGTTTGAGCACGTTTCTGCTCGTGGAGCTTATTAGAAACATGCAGAGGCTTTTTAGGTCGGGTACAATCACTTCTATCTGAACCACTTCTCTTGCCCGCTTCCATCACTGCAACACCTGTTGACCTGATAACTGCTCTCATATCTGACAAACCGAGGGGCGTCCAAAAAGGTCACTTTATAATTTCACTCACTGTGTGTGTGTGTGTGTGTGTGTGTGTGTGTGTGTGTGTGTGTGTTACCTTTCTCCGTGGTGGTGCGTGCCAGCTTCTCCTCCAGCTGCTGTCGGAGGCGGTCGTTGGTCTGGATGGAGTCCTCCAGTCTCTGTCTCAGACTCCTGATCTCCCTCAGGTGCTCCTTCATCAGGTCGGAACCTACAAAAAAATAATAATCAATACTCACACATCAACCTCTGCATGCTCTCTGATTCAGACTTTTCTCCATCATATCATGCAAAATATTCCTGCAGCTCAGAGGATGAAATGGACCTGTGATGCGCCGATATGACGGTTTTTAAAGCAACAGGAGATGTTAAGAATGACGTCATACAGCGGTCCATTTCCTTCTTTAAGTGAACTTGGGCATTGTACCCGAGTACGGTACGTTTGTGTTCACACTGATCAAATGAACCGGACTCTGGGGTCAAGTGTACTCTTATCTGGGACCAGTCTAACAATCCACCCCAGAACGTCTTCCTGAGGATTCAGGCTCACAGTTTTCTCCGTCTGTGTCGAGTCACAGCTCACAGGCTGCCTCAGATTTTCAGATCAATCCAGACTCCTCCTCCTTAGAGAATGCTTCTCCAACTGAAGCCTGTGTCGTTTGTATTCTGGCAAATAGAGTTTCTACTCAATGACCTCACTGTTTTGACCTTGTGTCGTATTTTTTATTGATAAAGTTTTATTTGGGTATATGTGCAGCTCTGTCTCCTGCAGTGAGTGTGTGTGTATGTGTGTGTTTCTGTGAGTGTGTCTGTGGGTGCGTCAGTCAAACAGGTGCTGCCTCTGATTGATCAGTGCAACTGGAATTTGCTGCTTCCTGATTGGATCAATCTCGACATCACAGCTGTTAAATCTCAGCTGCTGCAGTCTGCTCAGTGTGTGAATCTCCCTTTTGATGTGTGTGTGTGTGTGTGTGTGTGTGTGTGTGTGTGTGTGTGTGTGTGTGTGTGTGTGTGTGTGTGTGTGTGTGTGTGTGTGTGTGTGTGTGTGTGTGTGTGTGTGTGTGTGTGTGTGTGTGTGTGTGTGTGTGTGTGTGTGTGTGTGTGTGTGTGTGTGTGTCTCTGATATCAGTTAACAGAGCGAGTAGAAGAACTTTGTACTTTAACCCAGGGAGAGTTGTCGGGCTCTAACTGTGTATTTACCCGTGTTACTGGTGCCTGACTGGTAACCAGACGATCCTGAAGACAGGTCAGCTCCCAGTCTGACTGGTCTGGCTCCATAGCCCATATCCCACAATGCACTACTCTCCAGCAGGCTGGCCCCGGCCTTCATCGCCATGCTGGCGTCCAGACTGCTGCCGGTAGCGCTGCTGAACGGAGACGGCTGGTATCCGTGGAAGGAGAGCGGGAGGAAGGAGGACGAGTCGGGCTGCTGGTGAGCGAACGGGAAACCCTGGAGAGGTTTGGACTGAGGGGTCGAAAACCCTGAAGGAGAAGAAGAGGAAACAACGTCAGGTGAGAGAAGGAAGAATACACTCAAGGTCTGACGCAGAGGCACGGACGCACTTTAGTCTGGTTTAAAAATAAACAGTGTTAGTGAGAGGGCAGGGGAGGGAGAGTTAAAGACAGATGCAGGCTTTTCTTTTCAGTTAGTTCTTCTATTTCAAACTCTGTCATTAGTGTTTAAAGATCTCTACAAATCCTTCATAAGCTGGGTGCTCGGGGTTCGTTAAGCATCGAATGAGGAGCCCGTAATTAATGAGAGAGAGAGAGTGCAGTGTGTTAAAGATAAAGGCAAAGAGGAGAAGAAGAAAGAGGAAATAAAATAGAAAAGGTCGTAGGGGAGATGAGGATTAATAAAACTGGTCTCCGTTTCACTCTCTGTGCATCCACATGCAGCAGCTTTAACATCAAGATCCTCATACTGATGGTGACCGGCATTCCTCCTAATGACCAGCAGGGGGCAGGAGTGTGTCCAGACTCTTTTGACTGAGTCTGTCTATACTCTATAATCTCAAGCATGCACACATAAAGAAATGTTTGTTTATCCTTCAATTTCCACTAATCATGTCTACTGTGACTCTGAACAATAAAGTGTCATACAGATGTTTTTAACTTCAACACAACAGAGAAACAAAATCTTTTAAGCTTCATTCTTTACGGACTCAAAAAAAAAGATGTTTGTCCAAAGTATATACTTCAAAACCCATGCACACTTCTGTACACTGTCTGATTTACAAAAATGCATCCACAGCAACAACAAACATTTATGGGCAATGTCTCCGTATCAAAATGTTGCCAACAAATCTAGTTTTGCAAGTCAGACAGTGTGCTGGAGTTTGCCTAGAGTTTTTGCTAGACTCGTTCCTCTCTAAAGCACCAATCTAAAGAAGTACAGGTGCAAAGCATTTTTATACTGTACCAATAAAAGAACATGTGCAACACTGAAAACTATGAGCACCCCTCCTCTGACAAAGCAAAAAGCTCATCATTGTCTGGGATTTCACGTTGGCCAATTCGATTTCACTGATTCTCCTGATTCATTATTTTGTTGCATAACCGGTCGATTGTGCGATTTGAATTCTCGATCGATAAAGGAGCAACACAAAGTCATTTAAAAGAGTCTGTAGTCACCAACCCATGCACACAAACACTCATGCATGTACAGTCAGTCTGACGCACTCTCCGTGTCTCCCAGCTGCCTTTGCAGCATCTGCAGCTCCTGATGCACCTCGGCCAGGGAGAAACCTGCTCCCCCGCCGCCTTGGTACGAGCTCCGCAGGGGCGTGGGGTGAGGATGGAGGGGCAAAGGGACCCTCTGAGTGTGGGATGAGGAGAGGGGAGGCTGAAAGGTGAAGACTGGAGCTGGGAGGAGAGGAGAGGAAGAGGAAGAGGAGAGGAGAGAAGAGGAGAGGAGAGGAGAGGAGAGGAGAGGAGAGGAGAGGAGAGGAGAGGAGAGGAGAGGAGAGGAGAGGAAGAGGAAGAGGAGGGGAGAGGAGAGGAGAGGAGAGGAGAGGAGGGGTTCAAAGAATAAAGGAGAGAATCAGGCAAGAAAAAAAAGGACAGCAGGACTGCACAGAGCAGCGGCTCACAGGTACCAGGTGACGGTCGACTCCATTCCCTACCTGTGTGACTCTGCATGTCTGCAGGTTTAAATGGCGAGTTGGGGCATTGCATGCTGGGACAGCTGAGGCAGGACGGGGATCTGTGGGATGAGGTGATGGAGGGAGGGGCAGACGGGTGATGGGACGTGGAGCCGCTGTGAGAGAGGTGATCTGGAAATGAACAGAGTCTGCTTCAACTAAAGGACGAGGAGGAGGGAACAGACACCAGCTAGATGTGTGTGTGTGTGTGTGTGTGTGTGTGTGTGTGTGTGTGTGTGTGTGTGTGTTTCACCGTGTGACAGAGAAGAGCCCAAGGAGTGCATCATATGTAATGGATGTGTGGAAATCTTGTGGAAATTTGATGCAGACCGAGGCTTATATAAAGCTGGGGCGATAGATCCAGAAACAACATTTAATTTCCATCAGTCTCATAATCTTTTGTCACATTTATCGACCGTTTTGCAGAGTCTGCTGGTTTCACAGCATTCTAGTTTCCTCCACATTGCAGCAGATATTTTGACCATTTCTGGAAACTGCATCAAACCCCAACTTCTCCAAACAGTTCCTCCTTTTCAGCAGTCTAAACACTCCTGTAACCAGCCCACTCAGTATTCTTCAAAACCCAACGAGAACAACTTCAAAAGCCCTCTGATCACATCTCTAAACACCACACTGCCCGGGTCAAAGACTTTAAATTCTGCCGACTCGACTGTGTGTACTAATGAGTCAGTGTTTGAGATATTTAACTGATTTATCCGTCCAAGTATAGAGCTGCAGGGGGGGGGCTAATGATGATGAGCCAATCAGTCCAAAGCTTTGTTCTGCTGTGTTAGCCAAATATCTGAGTATACTGCCTTAAAAGCAATTTCAATATTAGTGGTGCCAGTGTTACCTTTGCTATGCAGCAGTGTCGACTAAAAAAGATGCATGACTCAGGCAAATATGCAGATCCTTTGTGATTAGCTGTGGAAAAGGGATCTCAACTTCCTACAAGAATTAAGGCTAAAATGGAGGCAGACTAATGATGCATGGTCTGATACAGACAGAACACAAGGAAACTGATAGGGACAAAAAAAAAAAAAGCAGGGATTGAAAGAGGAGGTGTGCATGTTTTGTATATTTCCCTCTAAATGGAATCTTAAGTCGGGAAATCAGATCATAAAAATGTACTAAAAATCAGTGATTCTTGTCTTTTCTTTTCATTTATTTGACACACACACCATCCAGGTCCCCGTTTGTTCTCTGCAGCCGTGCACAAACTCGTCTGAATCAGCCTGACGTGTGTGTGTGTGTGTGTGTGTGTGTGTGTGTGTGTGTGTGTGTGTGTGTGTGTGTGTGTGTGTCCTGTTCTCTCACCCGTGCTCAGTCTGGCAGACGACGACGACGTCTGTGTTTCCTTCTGACCGAGCTCGCTGGCAGCGTCCACATCGGAGCAGAGCTCCAGGTCGTCGTTGGCCGAGCCGTGCTCGTCGGACACGTAGGAGATGCGATCATCCGATTGGTCGGTCGTGTCCGAGAGGGCGCGGCCGCTGCAGGGCGTGTCAGAGCGATGAGGATGGTGGTGGGTGTGATGCTGGTTGAGTTTGGCGCGCAGAGACTCGATGACTTTGTCTTTCTGCTGCAGCTCCTTACTCAGCCTGTATACACACACACACACACACACACACACACACACACACACACACACACACACACACACACACACACACACACACACACACACACATATCATTATTATGTGTTATAATCAGAAAAGAGATTCAGTTCACTTTACTCCACTAGTGAATATATTGAGGGGTTTGTCGACCTGTAGGGACACATATTAGTGTAGTTTACATAACATGTGACCTTCAATAAAATCTGTTACTCGTCCTGCAGAGTCTTTGAGGTTATGAATCCATAAAGCGACAGAAATGAGCCTCGACAGCACAGACATAACCTGCAGTGCACTGCTGCATAATCTGCCCTGTGACTGAAAGGATAAGCAGCATTAATGAGCCGTAATGTCCCAGGTGTGTGAGTCACCTGCCACAGGCTTTAACTTGGCTGCATTGTGATGCTTTAGGGAAGCCTCTTAGCGGCACATGGCGCATGACACCACATCCCACCGCTCGGGGTAACACAATACAGACATCATTTTTTTTTAAAAAGGAGGGAAAGCAGACATGCATAAGAAGGTGGAGGAACAACAACAACAGATAAAGACACATGCAGTGTGTCCCCTACAGCTGATTTAATATACTGTGATGTGTTGGTGCACACATTCTGCAGTGGAGGTCATTCATCCAAATCAATGACAGGCTGATACACACACATGCATTAATTAAACACACACACACACACACACACACACACGCACGCACACACACACACACACACACACATAGACACTCAAGGCTTGAACGTGGTCACACACACAGTCTCAAGTGACATCGTAACCTTTAAGTAAGCCGCCTATACTTTTCAAAATGTACATCAGATGTCTTCCCTGTGTGTCTCCTTCTGATGTCTTTCAGAGTATGATATAGTGAAAGTACGATGACGTAACACGCTCTGTGTGTCAGCCGCTCTGAGTATAAGTTCAAACATAGTCTAGCTTGAACGTCATTTCCAAAATTAAGGACGGAGTTTACGCTCTTCTAACATTTTAGGTAAGTTGCACCAGCTGAGACGGTTCCAGTATAGGCAGAAGTTACACCTTAAATCTTACACCTAGCTCCTATAGTAGGTGCGATGCCCTCTGTGCAATATGGTCGTCATGGTGATGGCGTTTGAAAGGTGGGATAACGTCGACGATGAGGAGTGAGCAGAGGGTTTTGATGACTTTGTTTTGACTCCTGCTTTAGTTTTTCATGAGTTCAGATCGTTTCATCGTCCAATCACAGAGGACCGTTAAATGACCTCATGTTGTAGTTGAAGATTTCACCACTAGATGTCACTCATTAGGTGTTTGTCGCTTCATCATAATGCTTTGTCATATTGTACAAACGTCTGAGTTTGTGTTTGTGGATTAACGTCAGTCGTTAGTCTGTGCAGAGACGATCAGACACGAGAGGAAAAACTGGAACTTAAGAACAATGCTGCTCACTGATTGGTCGCATCAAGTTAAAACGTCATATCCTTAGTTATATGATGAGTTACAATGATGAGTTAGTTTGGACGTCACGCTCTACTAGTTAAGAAGAACCTCACATCTCCATGGTAACCAAACACTGACACATCTTAAGATGCAAACTAACTAATTTCAAAGTTACCAGAACTAAAAACCAGAACTAAAAACTGAGCTGCTGCAGCAGACCACAGATGTCCCCGAGGAGCCAACATGTCCTGAACCTGTGGACCCAGTAACGGCTTTTAGTTTTGGTTGGTGTTGGGATCCGTCCAACCCAAAAGAGAACAGGCTAAATGGGCTAAAGATTGGCATGTCATTTTGTTGCAAACATGGGTACTACATGGGTCCAGAGTGGACCAGATTCTACTCATACTGGTCCTTTGTGGAGCCCTTAAAGGGTCCTAAAACAACCAGTTTTTGGCTAACTCATGTGAGGCCTTCTTGGAAACTGGGATTCGAAATCGGCTTGGTCCCAGGTGGTTTTCCCCAGAGTCCAAATTGTGTGGACTTGTTGTCTACAGATGGGTCATCAGTGTTACTATCCCAGTTACAAAACAATCATGAGGTTTCTAACCTGCAGAGTCTAGTCTTCTTATGTCCTTTGTTATGGTACCAAATCAAATCTAAAACCCATTTATTATGTCTGATTTTAGTGGAATTTTTTCACCTTAATTTCCACATTTGATTTATCTTGTTTGCACAGTTGAATAGCAGAGAATGTGGATCTGACATGCTTTAATAAAACTGACTTCTTGGTTGTTGAATGTTTCCCTTGATGGTTGTTTTTGTGTCTTACTTGTCGAGTTGTGTCAGCAGCGCCCTCCTCTCTCTGTCTGTGATTTTCTTGAGGAGCAGCAGCTCTCTCTCCTGAGCTTTCCACTCCCACAGCGTGAAGGAGAACAGCGAGTCTCGGTACAGCGGGCTGCTTTTCGACAGCATGGCCTTCCACAGAGGAGCCATCTGCCCCCCTTCAGCCCCCCCCCTGCTTCCCCAGCCGACAGCCCTCTGCCTGGGGCTACTGACAGACCATCCCTCCCTCCCCGCCCCAACCGTGTGTTCTCTCCTCTCTTTTTAAGCTCCCTTGTCGATTAGAACTTTTCCTGTCGCTGTTTTTCCTCCCAGCTGTGTCACCGGAGGTAACCCAACGTGGCTCATTGGCTTTCGCTGCAGAGTTCGTGACCCCTGGCTGTGTGTGTGACAGCAGGTACAGCGTGAGCGCAGGATAAAAGGGACGGAGGGATGACTGAGCGGAGCAGGTGAAAAGCAGAGTAAATCCTCAGATTAGGCCGGGGCTTCCCAGAGAGATGGATTCTGGTGACTCCCTTTTACCCCACACTCTGGGAGCGTTTTGGCAAAGAAATCAGATTCTAAGGTAGACAAAGACTGAAGTGTGAACGCTGAAGGTCAGGAAACCAAGAAATGTTGAAGCAGAATTAAAAGATCTGTGCATTCGTTGCATCAACAGGCATGACGTCCAAATGTTTTAGATCCAAGCAAAGCTGATCAGACGGATGGTGTGGTGACAGGAACAGCTGCCAGCAGAGATTTAGAGAACTCTATCCCGATGAAGCTCCAATATGAGCACAATGCAAAGGTTGTATCTGCTCTTACAGCTTGTGATGAGGTTAGGCATGACATTTAGAATTAGCTCTGTGGTTAATCAGCTGCACACTGACTCTCTCTCGTCCTATTGGTGCAGGTTTTCAGTCCTCTTCTTTTTGCATCTTGAATAGTGCTCTTAAGGGAAAGCCTCTCATGGGCACATCCTATCCCACCACCAGCAGCAGCAGAATCAGCAGCAGCAGCAGCAGGAGGAGGAGCCCCCCGAGGGAGAGCTGTAGTGACGAAAGAGCAACAACGACGAGGGAGGAGAGTGAAAAAGAGGAGGGGTATGGCGTTTAAAACGGATGTCCGGGTCCTGAGGGCTTGTGCGTTCACGCTGCACTGCCCATCGGAGAGAAAAGGTAGCGAAGCAGAAGCTGAATGAATGATCGTCCACAAAGCGGCTCTGCGTCTGCTCTTCTTGTTTGTATTTTTTCAGAACAAGAAATCTTTGCATGCAAAGCGTTCCTCTTTGAGGCTTTAGAAAGTGTCTTCTCTAGATTTGAAAAAAGGAGATCCACGTCGCGAGAAATGTAGAAACTTAACATCCAGCTTGAGTTTGAAGGTAATCCAAGAACATGTAATACAATCTGAGTGAAATCTGCATCATCCTCGAGTCCAGCATTTAAAAAGATCCCGCTTGTGACGCTTAAAATCCGTCAGAGTGCTGCAGGATCTAAATCATCATGTGCTGCTCCCGATACACTAAAGCAAAGTGATGCTCTCTCTGTCCTGCTCCGTCCCTCTGCGGCTTCCCCTCACGTTTTCCCTCGCTCTAACTCCCCCTCCCTCTCTCTCCCTCTCTCTCTCTCTATCTCTCTGCGTTTAGCTGCTTCTGACCTATTTCCCTCCCCAGCGGAGGTTTTAATAACTTAACCTGATTAGAAGCCATGTCAACACGCGCAGGGCCCAACGCAGCGAGCAGAAGCCTCAGCAGCATGCCGGCATCAGTGCAATCACATTTTACATAAAAATTTATTTAAGTGGATAAGAAGAAATCTAAAACAGCCCAAAGTAAATCCTTATCACAGGAGATCAGAACTCTGTGTTGAGATGAAATGTTTGGACACTAGATATAAGTAACTGCTGCTTTGTGACACACTCCACAGGACCCTATAACGCCTTGACTTAACCTAATCCTAGGAGCCACAGGTCGGATTTGAGCGCACTAACCAGAACGCTACCGATGCCTCCTCAAAGAAGAACTTTTGTGGTTTAATTAAACTTCAGCTTCAGTGGGTTTTAAAATAAAGTTTGCAACTTTGAGGAAACAGACCTCTTAAAAGAACTTTTACGACCTACAGCATTTTGTTGAGATTCAGAAAATGTGTGCTCAAACAGGCCGTTTTGGAGAGTTTCCCTTCATGACATCACAAAGGGCAGTAGCCCCTCCCCCAGTTGGGTGACACTCCCACAGCTAGGTGTTTGTTCTGTCCTCTGAGTCTGCCTTCTCACCGTAAACAATAGGACATGGAGCGAGAAAGACCGAGTACACCCGAGCCCCTTCCAGAGAGGGGGCGTGGTCAGACACATCTCATTTACATATTTAAAGGTACAGACACAGAAACAGCCTGTTCTGAGCAGGGCTGAAATAGAGGGGTTTATAGACATTTAGATATTTAGATATAGTGGATTTAGAACAAGAAACTTCACAGACGTGTTGAAGAGGAGCTCTGAGACTTATTTAAACTGAAGAAGAAGAGGAGGATATGTGACCTTTAACACTCCAACCATTGACACAAATGTAACCATTTTATGAACCACCAGACATTGTCAGGTCAGGGAGCCCATTGGCTAGTGGAGGAATTGTGGATGAAGCCAAAAGGTAACTGAATAGAGGCTTGAAAAAACGGTGGATCACCACAATTTAATAAGCTCTGATCTTCTACAGCTGCACACTTCTGGTATAAAAATAACAAAAGCAGCCTGAATGCAAAACTAAACCTACTACCTTTAATAAAGCCTTTGTATGTTAATATGGCTTTTTACAAGAGGTGTACTGGGAATGTGAGGACATTCTTTTTTAAATATCTTGTTTCTTTAAAATAACTCTGCTGGCACAAACACAGGATGGTTATTCGTCTATGTGTTGACAGTTCGTTCTGCGTTACTCCATCATGATCCTGTGTACATCTGCTCGTTAAATCCCACAATATGTCACACAGGCCGGGTGTGAATTAAGTCAATGCATAGGTTAATGCACAGGCTGACCCCCCCCTCACACACACACACAAACACACACACTGTACTGTATGTTACGCTCCGTCAGAACCAGAGGGACACTTTAATCAAGATGGCCGCCACAGAAAACACACTCGCTAATTCTCCCTCACATCTGGTTGGCCATCTGTGCTGCGAGGACATGATGTTAGATCACTGCAGGCCCCTCTCTCTCTCTCTCTCTCTCTCTCTCTCTCTGAGGGGACACTCTAATTAATCACTGAGCGTACTTTGTTTACTCGAGTGTGACCCAAACTCACCGCTTTCTACTCAACAACAGAAGTGGGCAGAATGAGAGAAACAACATTTTTTTTGCATGTTTATTTCAGGGATTTAAAAACCATGCACGCTTCAAAAAAACAAAAAAAACTGCAAATGATTCTTTTTGAAGTCATGAATGTTAAGTCTATAGATTGTAAATGGTGCCTGTGCAGCTGTGTGACGTCTCTCTCAGGTATGAGCATCGCAGAGTCGAGTTATGAAACAGAATCAGGTGCCGTGCTACACGTGACTGAACATCCAGGACATCCAGCGCTCATCCAGAAGAGATGGCCACAAGCTGAGCTTTCACATATGGCCCTGAAAGGGACAAGGACTGCGTTTGAAATATTCAGACCGCCAGGGACATAAATGATGGAGAACCTGGAGAGGCTTAGTCAGCTGTTTTTAAAGCAGGTTTGGTCCTGGACACTTGATGGAAACCGCTCTTGGCAGGTTCTTTGGACTATCTAGAGTTTAATGTGGATTATTTGACTTTGATAGCATCCTGAGGAGACTTCATCTGGACCAGGAAAGAGACTCCCCATCTCTCCAAGGCTCGCTGGTCTACGGGGAGAGTTCCTCCTGCTTTAGACAAACTTTGCACAAATCGTTTTAAATCACATGTTTAAGAACAAAGTCGTTCACTGAATGATTTTACAGGATTTCTGGGGCTCGCTCCAGAGCTGTTGAAGAAGCTGTGACTCTTTTATTAAGTGCGTGTTAATCCTCTTCCTCTCTCTGCTGACTGCCTGATTATCTGACCGACGGACCGGACAGCGAAGGTCCTCGCTCGGTCACTCCAGCAGACATTAACGAGTGCTACGTTTGTGAAGGCTGGGTGTTAGTGGAGGGTTACCCAATCGTGCCCTGCCCCGGCGGTGATGTGAGTGACATCACAGGGCTCAGGGGTTTTGTAAGCAGTGATGTCAGAGCAGCGTCTCCGACTTAACGAGCAGCTGAAGGGCTCAAAGTGACGTGGAGCCGGCTGAGAGCGAGCGGCTCTCAGCAGGAAATAAGAGCTGACGTGAAAGAAAACAAAAGTGACATGTGGCATGAAGAGCACAGATGGAGGACAGGAATATCCTCATCTTTTCTCACAGGTAACACAGATAAATTCTGATTGCACAAACATGCAGCCTTTTGTTTTAGGTTGAACAAGGAAGACATTGTTGTACAATAGCATAAAGGAGCTAATATAGCAAATGCCTCAGCTATTTTTACTTCTGCACCATAAACACCATGACCAACAGCAGCAGTGGTCTTTTTTTATTGTATTGCAGGAGAAAAGAGAGAAGATGGGAATGAAATAAAATGATGAAAGAGAAGTGAGGTGTTAGCAGGAAGAGATGGATGAGACAAACAAACAGGATAAAAACAAAGAGACCCGAGATGGAGCCCTGAGTGACACCAAGAGTCTTTTAGTAACTCCACTTAAAGGTCACATATTATACAAAACACACTTCTCCATGTTCCTCTAACTCTAACATGTGTCTCTAGTCTGTCTACAAACCCCCCAGTTATAAGAAAAGTCCATTCTCTAAATCTTCTGCCTGCTCCACTTTTCAGAAAATGTGTGCTCAAACAGGCCGTTTGGAGATTTTCCCTTCATGACATCACAAAGGGCAGTAGCCCCTCCCCCAGGTGGGTGACACTCCCACAGCTAGGTGTTTGTTCTGCCCTCTGAGTCTGCCTTCTCACCGTAAACAATAGGACATGGAGCGAGAAAGCACTGAGTACACCCGAGCCCTTCCAGAGAGGGGGCGTGGTCAGACACAGCTCATTTACATATTTAAAGGTACAGACACAGAAACAGCCTGCTCTGAGCAGGGCTGAAATAGAGGGGTTTATAGACAAGATCAAATACAGGATCAGAGTGGATTTAGAACAAGAAACTTCACACACATGTTGAAGAGGAGCTCTGAGACCTATTTAAACTGGTTGAAGAGGAGGAGGATACGTGACCTTTAAAGTCACACAAACCATTTAAAATATTTAAAAAAACATGTATCAACCAAGGCAAAAGGTGATAGGTGGTCTTTGGTTTCCTCTGCAAAAAGAATAAATGCTCCAGCTGTTCTCCTTTTTATTTACTGTCATTTCAAACAGGATGATGTAAATATCTCCTGCAGCTGCTCAAAGGGTGAAAACTGCTTTAATAATAATACTACCAATAAATACATGATCCACATTCAAAGAGATCTCTGGGCTGTCCGTGTCCTCCCCTGTCCCTCATTTATTAACCAATTATCTCCATCGTTAATTATAATTATCCTGTGAGGTCATCGCTGAACATCGAGTGAACATCTGATTATTCAGCCCCGAGGACTCAACATCAACCGGGGCGTCACACACCAATACTTTCCACTGGAAGACGTCCAGCCGGCCAGTGACAGTGACATAACACACATGTACAGGAAAACACACACACACACACACACACACACACACACACACACACACACACACACACACACACACACACACACGATGCAGACTGAGCGATGAATGAGCACTGACCGGATGGCGAGCAGCTCTGTCTTCTCATCTGGATCTTCAGCGTGATCTCCTGTAGGGAAAGACAAAATAATCAGACTTTAAATGAATCAGACAGCCTAATGATGAAATGTGTCACTTCCAGGCCACCGTATCGTATCGCTCGTATTGAATGTCCCACAGAGGCATTACTCACGTCCGCTGATCTTGGCGCCGACCCTCTGTGCGAGCGCCCCGCTCTGAGCCAGCTGCTCCCTGAAGCTCTGGCCCATGTAGTAGTCGATGTCGTTGGCCCTCAGCAGCTCCTCGAAGGCCTTGGTGGTGTCGCCCAGGTGCTGGGTGAGGATGTTGCACACGCCGCGACCCTCCCTCAGGCGCTGGCGGAGGTGAGACAGCTCTCTGGCCTGAGCCTGGATCAGAGTGTCGAATTTACTGCAGAGAGAGAGAAAGACACAGATATGAGTATAACTGAAAAACTGAAAAATCTCCGGAATAAAACATGAAGACAAAATAGTTGACGTATAAATACTGGTTGTTGATTTTGAAAAGAATATACCAAAAACTATAGTAAAGGCCCGGTACGAGACCCTCACCCTCGTATTCATCCCTTCTAGACTGGACTACAGCAACAGTCTCATCTCTCATCGTCCAAAACACTCAAAAAACTACAATATATCCAGAACTCTGCTGCTCGCCTTCTCACACACTCCATGACCACATCACCCACTGTCCTTCACAACCTCCACTGGCCCCCCATCCCCCAGCGTATCCACTGCAAACCTCCATAACCTATGGAGACCCTAAGCGTCTTTGAGGACTCAGAAAAGCGCTCTAAAAGTTGAATGTTTATTGTTATTACCTGTTTTATCAAAGGAAGCGAACAGCCAATCAGTAATATTTTCTAGGTTTTGTGTTTTCTTTGTGTGCAAGATACAAATAATCCAGAGGACATTAGCAGACTTATATAATGAACCACAAAGCCCCTTTACTCTTTTGAAAACATGGGTGTAATTTGAAGTCCTTCTTCTCTCAACAGGATCATTTTAAATAACAGGATTAACAGTGTTACTCTGAGTAATGAGGCCCTAACTGTTGTTTATATTGTATCAGATATGCACTGATAGCATTTCATCACACTTGGCTTGGATGCAGACTTGACTTGTTGTAAAGAGGAAACATCTGTGTCCTGACATCCAGAGCCTCAATCAGCCTGTAAATGAAAGCTCTAAACCTCGACTGTAGACACGCTTTGATCTCACATGACAATTGGGACAGTTTGTTCTCGGCCTCGTGTTGGATAATCCGTCTGACTTTCAGGCAGTTTGCAGGGAAAACAAACATCTGTGGTTCAGTTTGATTAACATGAAGGGATACTGACGGAGGCTGACGGGATGATTGATGCCTGCCCTGATTAACGGATCACTGTTCAGACTGAAGGGTGTTATTTACTTTCCAAAAGAAATCAGAGGAAAGATTTTTTGCTCTGTGGTCTCTCACCCGGGCCAGGTTGCAGATTTTGCATCGGTGCCGACCGACTTCTTGCCTTCTTTCCTCAGCTGATCCTCCAGAGCGTCCACTCGGGACACCAGCTCCTGCAGGCCTCTGTCAGGGCGGGGGTGACGCGGAGAGGCCAGAGGACCTCCGTCAGACGACTGCCAGCCCTCGTCCTCCTCCGCCCCGCTCTGAGAGGACGACGGCTGGAAGGACCAGTTGACTTTCCTCGGAGTGGAGGGTCCACAGTCGCTGGAGGTGGAGAGGGAGCGGAGGCGGCTCTGCAGCCCGCGGATCACCGCCTGAGAGCGGGACAGCTGGGAGCGGAGGTCCTCCACCAGGCGCTGCAGCGACGACGTGTCCTCCACCAATCCGGAGCTCTGGGTGGTGGTTTTAGGGAAGGTGGAGCTGCTGCTGCCGCTCGTCACCGGCCACCACTGAGAGCCGCAGTCCAGAGACGTACACATCTCCAGGTCGTCAAACTCTGCCGGGGAACAAAAAACAGACACATATTAAGATTTTTTTCTCATAGTCCACTGCACAGCACATTGCACCTTTTGTACATTTTGTGTTTTTTATCTTTTATATTTTACATTTATATATCTTCTTATTCTGTATTATTTAAGTTGTTGCTACTTCTGTTTTATTTCCTTGTTAATTGTTTAGCACCAATACACCAAGTCAAATTCCTTGTATGTGTAAATGTACTTGGCAATAAACCCTGATTCTGATTCTGATTCTGATTCTGATTCTGATTCTGATTTCATCAGGCTAATAATTTCATCAAGAAGGAACAAAACTACGACTTCAGTCTCAGTCAAAAGCTGCCATGTTTTCCTGAATCACCACAGGACATGTGATCCTGTCATAATCAGTTAATTTCTGTCGATTTTTTTAGATCTGAAAAAAGCCACTCGCTATCATGGGAGAGCCAGTGTTTTTTTGCGACAGTGACATAATTAAGTCAAGAAAGTGACTCGTTAACGCAGAGACACAGTGAGTGAAATAAATGATCTGGATGTTTGTCTCCTTAGGGCTTCCGTAGAATAATGTTTAAAATGTTTGTTAAAAGAAAATAAGCATCAAAAACAGGATGTTTAATGAATATATTTTGATATTATGAAGACTGATGGTGATGATTGTAAGAGCTGCCCTCTGGTGCCCTCTAGTGTTCATTTGAAGCTACTACAACCACAGAGCAGAGCTGTTCCTGTTTCCTGGAGAAGAATTGATAATGAACGTTTTAAATGTCTCATCAAAGAGTGATCTGTTTATTTTTCTTTTTTCGTCGACAGGTGTGTTGACTAGATGGTGGGACGTACCCGGGCTGCTGGTGTCCTCCCTCTCCGCCTCGTTCTCACTGCGGCCGCAGGTCTCGTAGCCCAGATCCTGCAGGTCCACCTGGATCTGTTTACTGTCCTGCTTCACCGCTGTCTCCGCTGCAGAGACACAGAAGAAGAAGATGCATTTGCAGTGAATGATTTCTTTCTGTGGACTTTTACAGAACTCTCATTGATAACTGATGAATGAATCCACTCACTGAGCAGCTCTCTGTAGTCTTTGAGCTGCTCGGCCTGGGCCTGCACCGTGGCTTCAGACACCATCAGTCGCTCACGCAGCTCTTCGCTCTTCTGCTGCAGACGAACCGTCTTCTCACACTTCACAGAGGACTGAGCTGCCGAGAGCTCGCTGTCTGCACCGTCCTGGAACAAACACATGAACTATGAAGGGCTTTCATTTATTTTTTTACATCCTTGTAGAATGAGGAGCCGCCGTCCTCTGTACCTGTGAGGAGTTGTTGAGCAGCTGCAGAGACGCCGGCCCGTTGGTGGCGCTCTGATCATGCTGTGACAGAGACATCTCGGTATCCCAGGCGTCCCAGATCCCAGAGCTCTCCTCCTCCTCCTCCTCCTCCTCTTCCTCCTCCTCCACCCCCTCTATGGTCACATCCAGCTCCTCCTCTTCCTCCTCCTCCTCCTCCTCCAACACCTTCTGTTCATGACTCTGCTTCCTGTCAGGCTGCAGGTGATGCTTTAAATCTTCGTTCTCTGCTCGCAGGCTGAACAGAGCTTTCCTTTAAAAACAAACAGAGAGACGTCGAGTGTTGGAAATATTCACTCCTTTTCCCTAAAAGAATACAATTTAGACTTCTACAAAAGTAAAGTTGCTCAGTCATCCCTTCTGGCGGCCTCCATACATGTGCGGCGTTTCCATTACAACAAATGTAATATTGTCAGGTAAGAATAAAATTCAGACTAGTCCCTCTGCACCTTTAAGAAAAAGCTAAAGACCCAGCTCTTTCATGAATACCTACTAACTTAATGATGATGGTCTCCATATTATTGATGATGATGATGGTAATGACGATGGTTTTTGTTTGATAACGACGACTTATAAGATGGTTTCTATACTGATTAGAGCTCTCAAGAACTGCCCTCAATGTTGTGCTTTGCCTCTGGTCACTTCCTGTCAGCACCTGTGTGTCCAATCAGACTCAAAGCTGATCGTTTGCTCTTACTGACATTGTTCCCTTTTCTCTAGATCCTTGCTTGTGTTGTTCTTACTCTCTGATGTACGTCGCTTTGGATAAAAGCTCTGATAAGTGAATTGTAGAATTCTTATTAAATATTTCTTTGAGGTTATGAAGCATGTGTGGTTTAAAGGATTTTATGTTTTACAGAATATTAAGTGTGTTCATACATAGAACAAACTGATTTTTGGTGTAACACAGTAACCGTTTAAGAAAAGTAAGTACAATATGGGATTTCTCGATATTTATGAGATTACTAAACTTACAAAAATAAGTCTTGTGTGTGTGTTCATGGAAATGGGGGAACACTGAACAGTTTCAGAACAACAGAAAGAAAGCTGCAGTCGTAGCAGACAGTCACAGTTTGATTATCAGTCTTGGTTGGATTTGTTTGCAATAAGAAATTCCCTCGGTGTAATCCTCTCTGTGTGTAATCATCTTACCTCATCTGTGAGAGGGAGGAGAAGCCGGCCTTCTCCAGCTGAGCCTTCAGCTCCCCCAGCTCTCTCTCCACCACCCGCTTCTGCTCCACCAGCTGTTTGACCTCCACCAGCCCCTGACCCTCAAACAGCAGATCAGAGGACGGGGACTTTCCAGAGGCCTGTTTGGACACACAGTCAGAGTGATGAGACGTACGGTCGCTCTGTGGACGACAACATGTCACCATGTGCAGCCTTTTGGTTTTTTAAAAAGATCTTATTACACGAGAAAACAAGCTTTGTGATGTGGTCAGATCAGACTTAAAGCTGTTTGTTTTCACTTCCTGTTGTTGTCTCCTCCTCTCTAGATCTGTGCTTGAGTCCTTCTTACTCTCTCTGATTCTCATTTTAGATAAAAGAAACAGGTATTGATATTGTTAGGCTTTTACCAGTATTGCGTCACAAACCTTAGTCTGGAGCCTCGGTTTGGACTCGTCTTCATCGACGCTCTCCGTGTACTCGCTGTTCAAATCCTCGTCAGCCTCGTCTTCATCGTCTGAGCTCAGCTCTGCAGGAAGGAGGAGAGAAGAGTTTGATTCATCAGCGTCACAATAACGTCTTTAACATTAATCTTCACTTTCATGTTTTTTGTGTGCGTGCAATTCAGCAACTGTTCCTCTGGAAGTCAACACACACACACACACACACACACACACACACACACACACACACACACACAGAGAAGAGTGATTTCTTCATATTTTTCACTTTTACATATATACATATTATAGGTCACATCATCTCCTCCTCTTCTTCAGTTTAAATAAGTCTCAGAGCTCCTCTTCAACATGTGTGTGAAGTTTCTTGTTCTAAATCCACTCTGATCCTGTATTTGATCATGTCTATAAACCCCTCTATTTCAGCCCAGCTCAGAACAGGCTGTTTCTGTGTCTGTAGCTTTAAATATGTAAATGAGCTGTGTCTGACCACGCCCCCTCTTTGGAAGGGCTTGGGTATACTCGGTCTTTCTCGCTCCATGTCCTATTGTTTACGGTGAGAAGGCAGACTCAGAGGGCAGAACAAACACCTAGCTGTGGGAGTGTCACCCACTTGGGGGAGGGGCTACTGCCCTTTGTGATGTCATGAAGGGAAATTCTCCAAACGGCCGGTTTGAGCACACATTTTCTGAAAAGTGGAGCAGGAAGAAGATGGAGAGGATGGACTTTTCTCATCATTGGGGGGTTTGTAGACGGATTAGAGACACATGTTAGAGTTAGAGGAACATGGAGAAGTGGATTTTACAGAATATGTGACCTTAAACACCTTGTGATTTACTTATTTCACTACATATCTGACTTTATAACTGCCTTTAAATCTGCTTCAACACAATGATCACTCTCATTGGTTGATTTTAAGAGGATGTTCTAGCCTCATCAATCATATCTACTCTATAACACAAAATAACAGCAACATTGTCTTGATTCATTAAGGACACATAAAGAAGATGAATGTTCAAAATTCAAAGTACTTCAAACTCCAGCACAGTCTAACTTGCATGTTCTGGTCTCGACACATTTCCAGTTAGTTCATTATAAGTAAGACAGAGTGAATTACTTTCCTCTGCACCTGTCCCATTGAATAGATGTGCAACGTTTTTGTTTACAATTTAAAGTACCAAAAAAAAGTGCTTCATTGATTCGAAAATTACTAGCAGCCTTCTGCAAAAAAAACCTTCATAGTTGGTTTTAACTTAAGTCCCGCCTCTGACAGGGCAAATAGCCAATCACAGTTCAGGATTTTTTGGGTGGCACCTGGGTATGCCTATCAGATTTTCTAGGGGGGGTTCATGCCCTCATGCCACCCCTCTGGACTCGCCCCTGGACACCTCTGACGATCTGACAGATACGTTTCAGAATTTGACAAATATTTGCTGTTTGTAATTGTTATTCATCTTAATGTATAATAATGATGTTTCTTATATGATGTTTGTTTGTGAGGATGTTGGTCAGAAGTTTCAATAACATTCTGCTCTCTGTTTTAGCCAGGACACTCTGAAAAAGGTTTTTCCTGATTAACACTTAAGCAGATCTGAAGAAGAATCGGGGATCTGTGCAGTGTGAAACTGGGATGCTTGAGTCACATTTTGGGTCTTAATTAAATCCAAATGTTGAAGCCACTGAAAAGGGCCTGTGGATTATGGGTAATCTAGACAATGTTGGAAGGTAAATCCTGGATTTGAATTTCTCCGAAGATGGGATTAAACTCAACAGCTTCAGCAGGTTAGGTTGTCAACATCATGGCTTTCCTGGAATTCCTTTTTTTTGTTGCCGTGATACTGAAACAGGTTTTGATATTGTGTGATTTTTTACCAGTATAGAGTCAAAGTTTGTAGTTCTGCTGTTACGACAACGCTAATGTCAGCCGTGACATCAGAGACGTTAAAGAAGTTCTGGTCTCATATTGATCTTAATGTCTGATCTTTGTGTTTTTAAAGGTCACATATGACGCTAAATCCTCTTCCCCATGTTCCTCTAATCACTAATATGTGTCTCTAGAAGTGAGGTGTTAGCAGGAGGAGATGGATGAGACAAACAAACAATATAAAAACAAAGAGACCCGAGATGGAGCCCTGAGTGACACCAAGAGTCTTTTAGTAACGTGTAACTCCACTTAAAGGTCACATATGATGCTAAATCCTCTTCACCATGTTCCTCTAACTCTAACATGTGTCTCTAGTTCGTCTACAAACCCCCCAATGATGAGAAAAGTCCATCCTCTCCGTCTTCTGCCTGCTCCACTTTTTAGAAAATGTGTGCTCAAACAGGCCATTTGGAGATTTTCCCTTCATGACATCACAAAGGGCAGTAGCCCCTCCCCCAGGTGGGTGACACTCCCACAGCTAGGTGTTTGTTCTGCCCTCTGAGTCTGCCTTCTCACCGTAAACAATAGGACATGGAGCGAGAAAGCCCCCCGTTCATATTACAGTCGTGTAGTTTTGGGGTGCTTACGTTACTGTGTTTGTTTTTGGGGGTCTTCATGTGTGTAGAGGAGAAACGTACTGAAACAGGGCGGGAAGGTGTTGAGCTGGTGTGTTCACTTACAAAAAACAACATTTATTTTAACTGTTCAAACCATGAAATCCTCCTGAAATCATGAAGGCATGATGGAAAGGTTTATTGATGACATGGCAGGGGTCAAAACGGTTTTAAGTCCTCTTGACGATGAGCGCGCACGCGCGCGCGCGCACACACACACACACACACACACACACACACACACACACACACACACACACACACACACACACACACACACACACACACACACACACACACACACACACACACACACACACACACACACACACACACACACACACACACACACACACACACACACACACACACACACACACACACACACTTCTCATCCTCCAGTCTGAACGTTCATACTGTACTTACTGTGCAGCAGGTTGTGATCGTACTCATTCATATCGAAACCACAGACTTCTAACAGTTGTTGAATTGCACACAGTCTCGTTAAAAATCACAGAAGCAAACTCACGCTTGAAATATCAGAAGTGCAGACCGTGAAGTCATTTTCATATTTTCAAAACAAAGAAAAGCATTCAGAGACGCTCTGATTCAAACTGCTGCTCATGCAAAGGCACACACTCATCCACATATTAGAACCAAATACAAAACATTTGCACAAACATTAAGCAGAGTGAATAGTCCTTGTTTTCCTTCAAGTTAGAAAAAGTGTTGAATTAATTAATCCCACTGAAATATTTACAAAACAATCACACGCATATCGTTCCTGTCTTTTCTGTTAAAGGAAGAATGTGCGACATGTTCCACATAAATAAATCATAAAGTCTGTCCTGTGTAAATGTGTCTCTGAGTCATGACTGTCTACAATGAGGGAGAAGCTCGAGTCCCGCTGGCTGTGTTGTTGTCAGAGCCGTGTTTACATGGACGGGACGGCCGGCTCCTCCCCTTGTGTATAAAAGCTGTTTTAGTCAAGAACTAGAGAGAAGAAGAAGAACATACTCACTGATTATTTAGATGTTAGTAAGAGTTTTTAGATCACGCTCATTCTGTGTCAGTTTACATGAAATGTGAAGCTACGAGCTAACTAAAGAGCGCTAACATTAGCATGCTAACACAACAATGCAGGTCACAGGTGATTGCAGCTCGAGCTAAGGACAATTTAGTCAACTGCTTTCACTTAATGGTGCTTCATTATGGTGCGTTCTAATTGATAACTTCCTTCATGTGAACTTGAGTGGAGAGGGGTTGGAGGTGTGTCTCTGGAGGAGAGCGGAGGCTTCAGTATGGAGGAGGCGTGGCCTAACAGCAGTTTGTTTTGGTTTCATGCTGGAGCTCAAGGGCGACATCTACTGGATCAAAAAGTCACACATTCTTCCTTTAATCAGGAGCAGAACCAGAGTGGTAGATGTGCACGTGGAGCATTCATGACATCATAACAGCATGTTATATTATACAAAATGAAAAACACACAGACATATAGTTTAGAGATTTTGTAAAGTCGTGGCGAGTTTTCTTCTAAAAGGACCTTTTTGTCAAATTCTGACAAATAAACGGGAAAAGAGCGTCTGTCGTTTTTAAAGGCTCTGATGTTACAACATGACTAACTGTTGTTGCAGGAATAACGGGAGTTAGAAACAGAAGGAGGAAATGAAATAAATAAATAATTTGTCTACTTTTTGCAGGCTAAAGATAGATATCTGTCCTCCACTTTGGTGTGCAAACCAATGCCAAAATGGTTAACACACATAAAACCGAGGAGCTCTTTGAAATCAAACATGTGAAACTTCATGCAGTTTTTTTGGCGGGTTTTTTTTAAACACCTCTGCAGTTCCCCGACTCGTTAATGAAACAGAACAAGAACAGTTGATAAACACTTGGTTGGTTTAACAGAGTTCAGAGTTAGTTTTTGACACCCGGCCACCACACACCACACAGCGTGCCTCCCCCCCTGCCTCCTGCAGGAGTTACAGATACTGTCCCATGCTCCTCTGATGCCCACCTCCAAACTCAGGCTGCCTGCTGCCGGCTCGGTCGCGGCCCAGAACGGGGCCCCTGGCCGGGGGCGCCTCCTGCTGGAACATGCTCTCCCTCAGATCCTGAACCTCCTGAGTCAACCGCTCCACTAGAGGGAGGGCTGAGGGGTCCACCATCTGCCTCTGGAGGTCCTGTACACACACACACACACACACAGACACAGAAGACCAGGACATGAACACACACACATTGTACACAACAATAGCAGAAAGAAAGCTGCTGCTCAGGTTGATTCCTTGGAGACATTTTAAAAAAGAGCAATTCTCAGAGTCGCTCATATTGTCCTAAATAAGTTGGCAAATTGGTAACCATGGTAACTTGGTAACTTTGACCAGCTGCTTGTACAAAAACAAGACGAGCTATAAATAAAACTGAGTGATTTTGAGTGTCTCCCTCTGACTGACCCTGATCAGCTCCTCCTTCCCGTGCAGCGTCCGGCTGAGTGACTCCACGCTGTGAGTCTGACTCCGGCTCAGCTCGTGGCTCTCCCTCTCCCTCCTCAGAGACAGACGCAGCTCCTCCTGCAGCGCCTGGATCTCCACCGCCGAGTCCGCTCCCGAGTCACGACTCGATCCCACGACTGAGCTCAGCTGTCTGCGGAGCTCCTGGAGCCTCGCCGTCTGCTCCGTCATCACCTCGTCGAGCCGGCTCGCAGAGTCCTGCAGGGAGTTAGACTACGGTCAGTTTTTCACATTTTTAAAACTCGGCCTCATGATTTTTTTTTGACTGCGCTCCTCGTCTCCACCTGGATGTACTGGTCCCTGGAGCTGATGGTTTGGAGCAGATCCTGGACATGCTCCTGGTGGTCCTGGGCCTGCCGGGTCCGGTCGGCCAGCACTTCCTGGAAGAGGCGGTCCTTGAGCAGGAGGCGGGCCTTCAGCTCCTCCAGGACGTCGCTGGGAGCTGATTGGATCTGAGCGAGCAGGGAGCAGCGAAGGTCCTGAAGAGAAGAGAAAACAAACATAAATCAACCGAAACTTAATGTCCATCTCTCTTTGGAGTGTTGTTCACTTCCTGTGTGTACCTGAGCCTCCTGCGTGCGGGCGTGCAGCGCCCCCTGCAGCTGGCTGATGATGCCGTCTCTCTCTCTCAGCGCGCGGCTCTGTCTCTCTCCGCTCTCCTGCTGCTGACGCTGCACGCTCCTCCAGGCGTCGCACACCTGCTCCAGCTCCAGAGCTTTACCTCGCAGCAGCACCTCCAGGCTCTGACGCGCACACACACACACACACACACACACACACACACACACACACACACACACACACACACACACACACACACACACACACACACACACACACACACACACACACACACACACACACACACACACACACACACACACACACACACACACACAGATAGTGAGCAAGTGTACGAGTGAGCAACAGAACAAGTGTGAGATATATGTGTGCGTGTGTGTGTGTGTTCTTACAGTGATGGTCTCCTCGTTGTTGGTGAGCACGCAGCGCTGCCTCTCCAGGTCTCTCTCCTTCTCTCTGAGCAGCAGCTGGAGACGACGAAGCTCCTCCTCTTTCTCCTCCACGCAGCGGAACTTCTCGTCCACGGCTCGCTGCCGAGTGGACAAAAAAAATTATCAGTTTTGGTTTGATGTGCCGCTAATCAAACCGCTCAGAAGTTTCTCATGTTCTCATAAAAGGTCACAAAAAATCACATCCTTCGGTCTGAATGTGAATCTTTGTGCGACTGACTTGTGGAAAATTAAAATGTGGAAAATGTACACAAATGCACCGGCTCAGTACACGTTGTTAATGTGTGTTATTTACCTCCAGAGCTCGGTCCCTCTCTTTGATTCGCTGACGGAGTTTCTGAAGCAGAGAGTCTCTCTTCTCCTTCGGATCCTCCAACAGCTCACAGTCCTGAGACGAGGACAAACAAGTCAGCAAGCACCGGTGTGTGGGTCTGTGTGTGTGTGTGCGTGTGTGTGTGTGCGTCGTTGTGTGTCTGTGTGTGTTTGAATGAGTCGTATCAAGGTGACATAATATCTAACAAAACAGGTAATGAAACCAAAAACAAAATGTGAGGTAATGAAATGACCCGGCAGTGAGTTCACTTTGTCAGAGAAGTGAAACCATCCTCCCAAAAACGTTCCCTAGAAATGAGTTTCACTATTTTGGAGCCTCTAGTGGTCGTCAGAGGAACTGCAGCTTGTTGAACTTCGACGTTAAGCAGTGCAGGTTTCTGTTTGGTATGTGCGGCATGCAGAGTATTTACAGAGTACCTCCTTGTGATATGACCTTTGTATAAACCCTGTGAGTGTGTGAGCGCTGATAAAGCCTCATTAAAGCATGAAAGGAGGTTTTATTTTAATTTTTACTGTGAACAGTTTGTAAGTTTGAGCGTTTTAGTTTCAGACCTCAATCAGCTGCTCTTTGCTGAGCAGAGACGTCTTCAGCTCTCGGATGGTCCTCTCTCTCTCCTCGTCCTCGCTCTGCCTCTCCTGCTCTCGCTCTCTCAGCTGCTCCTCTCTCTCCTGCAGGGCCGATCGAGCCGTCTCCAGAGCCAGCTGCAGGTCCTGAATATAACACAAAAACACACACGTTACACACAAACGTACAAAAAGACAGAAGTGATCTGATGCATACAAACACGTCCTCCCTTCATGGAAAAAAAAATGCAAGCTAGTTGTCCAAGAAATAAATCTACTGCTGCCTTCAAATGCTCCTCAGAAAAACTGTATTTACGAGTTACGAGCTCATGAACGGCCCTCCAAAGTCGTTATTACGAGTGGGACATTTCGATGATATCTCTTCCTCTTCCTCACCTGGCTGTGTCTCTCCGTCTCCCTCCTGTGCTGCAGCGCCCCCTGCAGGTCCTTCTCCAGCCTCTGCAGGGCTCGGTTCAGGTCGTCCTGCGTCCTGGCCGCCTGTCTCTGCCCGCGCTGGCCGGCCTGCAGCTCCAGCTGAGCCTGGAAGAGAGACGCCTGCAGGGCCAGCACCTCGCCGTGACCCCGGATACTCTCTGTACCTGAAACCTGCAGGAAGCACACAGCAGGGGGTCAGTCAGGGACGGATAAACACAGAAGGACATTAAGGGGACAAATGCACAAAACGAGACAAAGATACTAAGGAGGGAAAGTTGACCCTAAATCGTAGATAACGTGAAATCGGGGCATTTACTTTTTTTCTGTGAATGGATCTTTTATATATTTGTAAACTGTGTGTGTGTGTGTGTGTGTGTGTGTGTGTGTGTGTGTGTGTGTGTGTGTGTGAGCAGCTGCTCAGTGATGTGAAGAGACTTTGGTATCACTCAGTGTCAGGGCGGAGGACAAACCTGCAGCTGCTGCAGCTGGCTGCGGCTGGCGAACTCTTTGAGGGAACACAGCATCTTATTCTGCTCCTCGATGACGCGACACAGCTCTGCAGCCTACACACACACACACACACACACACACACACACACACACACACACACACACACACACACACACACACACACACACACACACACACACACACACACACACACACACACACACACACACACACACACACACACACACACACACACACTTTAGAGATGTAACTTGGCAGTCCTCTCAATCAACTGGGATCCTTTTTGTCCTCTCAAAGCCCTCCTCCTTGCTGTGTGTCTGTCACCTGTGCGTCTTTGGAGTTGGCCGTGTCACTGATGTTCTGGATGTTTCTCTCCTGTCTCTGCGCTTCCTCCTGAGCTGAATGAAGCTCCAGCTCCATGTCGCCCAGACGCTTCTGCAGCTTCTAAACACACACACACACACACACACACACACACACACACACACACACACACACACACACACACACACACACACACACACACACACACACACACACACACACACACACACACACACACACACACACACACACACACACACACACACACACACACACACACACACACACACACACACACACACACACACGAAGATGAGTCAGAGCTTCCCTGCAGACTTATGTTAAAGCAGATTCAGACAGTAGTGCAGGGCTGATGTTTACAGGCGGGGGGGGGGGGGGGGGGGGTGCTTTGGTACCTGGTTCCTGGTCTCGCTCTCTCTGATCTTGGCCTGCAGCGAGCGGACCTGCTCCTGGGCTTTCTGCAGCTCGCCCACACACTGACCCGCAGCGCTCTCGTACTGACCGAGCTGACCCTGCTGCTCATCGATCAGCCTCTGGAGGACACAGGAATCAAAAACGCATCGTCAACACACGATACACGGAGAGAAAACAAACAGGGGGACGATTATGATTGGCCGCTGACTGACACAGTTACATCGGTGCCGCCCGTCTCTGCAGCTGTGCCGGGAGTGATTGAGAGAAAGTGGAAAGTGATGTCAGCTCACTGTCAGAGGACTTCCTGGGGAAGCAACTGTTGCTACGGCAGCATGTTGTTGATTTCCTGTTTTGATGTTTTATGATATGATGCCAACCGACTCTGTAAACGGCATGTGAAGCTTTATCCTTTTTCTTTAGAGCAGTTTCAGAAATGTGTCAAATTAGTGAGTAAAATATATAACAAACAGGTGACACTTCAGTTTGTCCTCAAGGTTTCTTAATAAAACTGTAAAACTACAAACTTCCTTCTCCTGTGGGTAAAAAGTGGGAACATTATTGATTAGTTCTCTTCCTCTTTCTTCAATCTGATTTGAATCTCTTCCTTTTTTCATGAAGTTCTTGCCTCTTGATGTATTTACTTGAATTACTGTCATTGTTTTGAACCTTTTCACTCTGTTTTCATGTTTCTACATCTTTCGTCCTCTTGGTTGAACTCATTATTGTCTGGACTGTTTTGTCTTGCTGGAATCTGCTGGTCGTTCAGAGTTTCTTCTGTCGCTTTCTCGTCAGCGCACCTTCTTGTTAACTCTTGTTTTTAGACATGCTGCTGTATGAAAATGTTTTTATTATCATAGTTATGTTAAAATCATAAAGCAGTCAATTTCAGTCAACCTAACAACAGGCTGAGAGCTGGAGCTGAGGCGGGTTTTAAACCTCCTGACAAACCGTTACACCGCGCCCACCTGTCAATCAGGTCAGCTACACGCCTTATTGTGAATAACTCTTATCCTTCATCAAATCAAAACTGATGAGTCATCAAAACATCCGATCGAGACATGAGCTATTCAGACCTATTTGGTTTTCTTTGTTCCAGGCTGTAAACATGTTAATCTCTGCTTTTTAGAATGGGTGTGTATGTGACTTCCTGTGCTTCTGCAGCCAGCCTCTAGTGGACACTCCAGGAACTGCAGGATTTCTGCACTTCATTGGTTAAAATGATTCCAGTATGTGGACAGATCTCCCCTGATTAGCTGACCTGCAGGGCTACAACACTAAGACATCATCATCTGCATTTTTCTTTACAGAAAGTGGGAACTTCTTCTGTGACTCATAAACTGTGTGTACGTTTCCTGATTCAGAGCGCTGACAGCTCCGTTATACAGCCTGCTGCTTTATGTCTGTGTAAGAGACGAACACAGGAACATAAAATCATCACAGAGCTGTCTCTCTCTCTCTCTCTGTCTCTCTCTCATCGTTAACATAACAAAAGAGAGTTATGAAGCTCGTGAAGCCGGAGCAGACTCACTCACTGGCTGGCTGTGGGGGCTTGGAGACTGTTTCCACGGCAACGGAAGTGTTGCTAGGATACAGACGAGGGGGGTTAGAGTATTTGTGCTCAAGTGCCCCGAGAGGGTGATCAAGGCAGCGAGCAGGCAGTTGAGAGCTTCATCAGCGGAGAAGGAGATGAGCAAGAAAAAGAAAATCCTGAGAGGTTTGACCTCGTTCAGGCCGGACGAAAAAAAATCCCCCGGAGAATAAGCTCTCAGCGACTCGACCTTCTTACGACCATTTCTACACTTTCCAAGTCTGTGAAGACAAGCGCGGTATTTTTAAAGGTTCATGTTGTTGTTATGACTCAGGTCTTATTCGCTCTCAGACATTCAGAGGTGGACGTGATCACGCCTCTTTAATGCTGTTTGGATGTGTCAGAGGTCTGGTTCTGTTTCTGTTTACCCTAACCACTCTCACAGAAACAAGAGTCATGTGTGACATCTTAGAATATAATTCTACTATTCCATGAAGTCAGGGGACTTACAGGAAAGATTAAAGGGTCATTCTCCTACTTTGAAACATGGTTACCGTTTTCTTTTTAACATGATTTTGGCTCTGAATGACTGATAGGTACAAAAAGCAGTGTACGGGTCATTATGGCTGCATCCTTGTTTTTTTGTCTGTTTTTGTCCCTGACAGGCTCCGGTTGTTATTCTAAGTGTTCTCACAACATCACAGAAAGGATCCCTGCAGAGAGAGACCTTTGTGTTACAGAGGAAGATGATAAAAGCAGCTGTCCCATCTCTCTCTGCAAAGAAAGTCGTTTGCATCTCGCAGAATTTGTAAGTTTGCAAACTTAATTCTCGTCTTTTCTTCTTCACAACTTCCCTGGAACGTTTGATAACAGACACACTGGTCGAGGCGGCGGTACACCAGCGCATCCAGTTTTCAAGCAAGTTATAGTAACAGTTTTTTTGTCAACGATTGGTGTCTTTGCAGAGAGAGATGAGACAGCTGTTTCATCTCTCTCTGTAACAAAGAGGTCTCTCTCTGCGACGTCACACACACTCGGAATCAGGAACAAAAATAAGAAACTTTCAGTAGACGCAGATTTATGGGGCACATTTCACCCAAAAGATTGCTTTGTCTGAAGAAATCTGAATCTGAATATTTTTGCACCTATTAATCATTTAGGTCCCTATTTTGAAAAACAAAGAAAAAGGGCCTGAGTTTAGAAATCCTGAATAACCTTCAGGGACAAAAAGAACGATTGGGAAAAAGTATTTAAAGCAGCAGAGGCCGAGGAACCCTGACATGTCATCCCTGTCTTTGGTACATTAAAAAAAAAAAAAAAACCTGGATACTACATTTCCCATGATGCATCTAAATCTACACTGAGGTTGAGGTCGTCCGGTCAGTAGTCGTCGTCGTAGCTACCTGCTGGAAGCGGAACGGCCCACACTGAATATAATCATCCATCCACTGCTCCTCCATCTCTGCCAGCTCCGCCTGCAGCTCATGCTGGGCGCACGGGGTCACGACCTCTGGGGTCACCTGCTGCTGGGGGTACAGGTAACAGTCCGCCGCCCCTCCGTAGGGCGACCTCGGCTGAAGGGGAAGGTGCAGCGACAGACTCTGCTCCACTTTGGCTTTGATCAGGACGGGGAGCCGGCTGCCTCTCCGAGTCTTCACCGGCCGGTACTCCAGACTCCTCAGGAGGGTCAGCGTCCCCTCTAGCCCAGAGAGGGAGCTCTCACTGGGGGCACGGTCCCACAGAGGCTCCCTCCTCACTGGAGCCTCCTCTGGATCTTTCTCTGGCTCTGCGTCTTCTTCTCTCTCTTTGTGGTTCACCGGAGTGCGGCCCGCGTCCACGGCGGTCTCCAGAGATTCTACGGAGGACGCCAGGCTGGGGGTCGTCCTGTCACACAAGGTCTTATCGGTGTCCGCTAAAGAGGACTCGAAGGCGACCGTGGTGGTGTCGGACGCCTCAGAGGATCGAGCAGCATCCTCCGCTCCCTGATTGGACGGTGAGTAGCGTGTGGACGGGCCACAGGATGTGCTCCTGCGCCCGATCTTCCGCGGCACCTTGCACACCGCCTCGTAGTCGGAATCGGCGACCCGGAGCGCCGCGCACCCCTTACAGCGCCGCGGCTTCTGCCCCGGGAGAGCGTCTCCGGCGGGGCAGTGGAGGAGGTGGTGCTGGTGGGTGTTTTGTTCCGGGGTGGCGTCCTCCTTATCGGCCCAGGATTCATACACAGAGTATGTGAGGTCGTCCTGGATCATGTCGGAGTACCTCACATCCTGCAGGGCGGACAGATCCACCACAGGAGAGTCCTCAGACCCCGCCTCCGTCACTATGACCTCCATGACGGCGCCGGCTTGTCCCGCGTTATTCCCGTCCTCCTCGGCGTTGTTCTTGCGGAACAGCCCCCCGATGCACTGCCTGAGCCGGTCTTTCTCCAGCAGCAGCTTGTGGAGGCGCTCCAGGGACAGCGCCTCCACGCGGGCGATGACCGTGTCGAAGCGGTACATCCGGTCCAGCATGAAGGTGCACTTGGAGCAGGCGAACTCGCCGCGCCCGTCCCGGCTCAGCTCGCGGCCCAGAGCGTGGGAGAGCAGCACCTGGAGGTTCACCTTGGCGGCCGGGTGGAAAATCCATCGGCGCTGGTTGCCGCAGAGCTCGCGGGCGCAGATCCTGCACGACTCCTTCATCTTCACCGGGTCCAACATCGCACGAAGTGACGTCAAGTTTTAAATGTTGAGTTCTCTATAAAGGTGCGACAGTTTCTTTGGATGGCGGTTCAAACGTTTCTCAGGTGCGTCTTCCTCCCAAGATTTAATTTTGCAAAAATTTACAAAAATTCTGAAACGTCAAAATCACGTTCAAGAGTTCCCTTTCTTGTTCAGAGATGCTTTAATGTGTTTTTGTCCCTCCAAAGCCACCGTCCTTTGTTTTCCTGTGTCAGATCACCATCTGCTCTCATTTAAAAATATATTTGTTTACATTTTTTAGACTGAAAATGTAGAGGAAGAGAATCTGTGATCTGGCAAAAAGCTCCAGCTCAGCAACTCAAAAGATTTTTTTTTGTCAACAAAAAAGTTTAAATCTCAAATCTGAAGTTTAAATTTTGATTTTTAACATTAATATGAGCACTTGTATCACAAGGTTGTAGTCACAAGTGCTCAGTTTCTTAGTTTCATAAATAAATCCGGATAACTTCATGATGGAGATAAAACGAGGAAGCTGCAGCGAGTAGAGAAATCCAAATCTCGTGGTGTCACGCTGACTGGAAAACGTGATCTGAAGCTTTAATTCAGAGATGATTTCCAGGCGGAGAGGCGGATGTTGCTGATGGTCACATTTTCACTTCCTCTCGGACATGTGATGACACATCGATCCGGATTTTATAATCCTCCCGGTTCTCCGTTAAAGTCCTGTTTGTGTTTTAATGACGCCTCCCTGCAGGCTGCAGCATCTCCCCCGCTGCAGCAGCTGCACCCGCCGGAATCCGACCCGGAACACGGAAAATCAGAAACGATCTTTTTTTCTCGTCGACCGGTTTGAATGTTCGGTGATTGACCGGAGACGGTCGGTGTCCCTGCCCGGTGTCCTCCTCACCCTCAGCGGCCTCATCAGCTGTGGATGGAGGGGAGAGGCTGTCAGAGCTCGAGCCGCTTTCACACCGAGAGAGAACGATGACAGAAACCAAAGATCGTCTCTACGTAAGAAGACGTCTCACTCCGCAGCTGGAACTAGTCCTGCGCGCTGGCTGCAGATTTGTCTTCATTTCCAAGAACTCAAACACACTGTGCATTATTAAAAAATAAAGAGATATAATAGAAGGATGGGATGACTGCTGCAGGTTTGAGTGTTTGTTGGACTCAACAGGAGCAGAGGGAGCATAACACAAGCATACTACTGCACACTGTATGCCACTGCACTACACAGATACTGTCTGAGACACTTTACTTATATATATTCTGTACATACATATTTATATTTTTTATATATATACTGTACATATATTCTAGTTTTATTTAAACTTTTGGTTCTTAATTGCACTGTACGTTGTTACTCTTTTTACTCTTATCTTCTACGCTATTTTTTATTTTTGCATCGTTAAGGAGAGCTTGGAACACAAAAATCTCATTGCCAGCTATGACTGCTTTGCCTGTTATGTTGTGCATTTGACTAATAAAGATAACTTGAACTTGAACTTGAGGAGTGGTGATTGTGGTTATGAGATGGCGGGGAGACCAGTGTTTGGACCAGTTTGGATGGGTTGGGGTCGAGAACACTGGTTGAGCTTTTCATACCTGCGGTGATGATTGACAGTTCATTAGGGGACACAGGGGATAACTGAGACAGTGGCTGGGTGATGAGGCAGGGGGGAATGGTGAATTTTTGATTGGAGTAATAAAAGGAAAGCATTGCACTCGTTAACTGTGAAGGAGGAAGAGGTGATGTCGATGTCAATTCAGTACCACGGTGAGTGTGTGTGCCCCACTTCTGTAGTTCTCCAAGTGGTAGGCCCTGGTTTAAACCCGACTTGTGGCTCCTCCATGTCACTCCCCACTCTCTCTCTCTCTCTCTCTCTCTCTCTCTCTCCCCTGATCTCTGACTCTATCCACTGTCCTATCTCTCAATAAAAGCAGTAACATCAAGGTTTAATTAGCTAGGCTGGCTATTCTGCTTTTCCACAACTTTTTACAAAAAATGATTACTATTTTTATTTGGGTTACAGTTTATATTATTTATTTATTTAGTTGTATTTTTACTTTTCTTTCATCTGTTCAGTTATTGTGTTTGTGTAACCTAATAACCAGTTGGCGACGAGCTGACATTCAACAGTTCAAGGGTATTTTAAAAAAGATATTAGAGGATAAAAATAAAACAATAATGGTCCCAATGTATACAATTTTTTGGCGGGTTGTAAGTCTCTAAATTAACCCTTAGAGTAATCCTTCAATAAAAAGATCAAAAAGTTTCAAAAAAGTCCCCTTGTCATTTGTATTGTTCATTGATTTTGTGTTCTTACATCTTACAAACAAATTAAAGCTTCAAACACGGACAAACAGTTGATGATTAATTTATTTCCGGTCTTCTAAATTTGTGTCAGAGTGAGACCTCTTGCATCTGTCTGGACTGAACCATTCTACAGGAAACGGGAGGGTCTCTGAGCCCCGCCCTCTGATGCACCAACTGCCTGCTTTTAATGAGCACTTGGAATTCATCTTACACAACATATTAATTCCCCTCTCTTGTTTGTAATAAATCAAAACCTTTTCCTTTAGAAGAGCCCGAATTAAAAATATTTGTTACATCATTTTGAGTGATTCTCAAAGCCTGTTTTTTGTGTTATTTTAGTCTCTGTCCAGTTTTATATTAGAGCTCAGTCAACATTTGGATCACAATTTGTAAATTCAAGGAGAAAAAACATCCAAAAAGTTTTTTTTTCCCCAAATCACTTGTAATCTACGGAAGCCCTAAGAGGACAAACATCCACCCATTAAAAAAAAAAATCAGTTTTCTAAGAAGTAAATTTCAGCTGTTTTCTCGTTATATTGAGATACCAACGCTAAGCTAACTCCTCCAGATCTCTAGAAATGGTAAACGCCTTGTTTGTTATCACAGAAAAAAAGGAGTATGATAAAATGTATGGATGCATGATCTCTTAGGGCCACCGTAGATCCTTAAAGATAGATATTTACTACTGGATTTACCATCCGAGATCCGAGAGATTTTCTGTTTTGAGTTTTTCACACAGATAGGAGGACATCTTTGTTGTTTGCCTCATGCATACACATTAGTGCCTCGGTTTGTTTCACTTTAGAGCTTTAAAGCCTCAAGTTACTTATTTCACGAGTGTATTTTGTGCTTGTTGTTTTCCTTTGCACCAACATGTCAGAGAGTGTGTGCAATCTGCTGCGTTCAACCTCCAACATCTGGAGCAAAAAGGGCTTTCTGCACAAACTTCAGTGGGATTAAATATTTACGTTCTCTCTCTCTCTGCAGATCGTTAATAACTCAACATCGTGCAGCAACATTTTCAGTCTCTATGAAGTCTGCGTGCAGGGAGTGACCTGCAGAAACAAGACTGGACTGTTTTCCATCAGCTTCATTAAATTCTCTGAATCGTCAGCGTGGAATGAGTTCATGTGTTTCCCAGGGGCGTCGAGTCCTGGACCGGCCCACACGGGAATGTCACACAGTTACAAGGGGGAGGGGGAGGGGCGTCAGTGAATCACATGAACCTGTACTCTGCGCTCATTAAAAGCTGATGTCATTTTTTTTTAACTGACACTTTCAGGATTGTTTTCCCACAGACGAGTTCCTCATCTGTCTTTAATCTTCACTGCAGGATGGATGAGTTGTCGATGTGTGTGTGTGTGTGTGTGTGTGTGTGTGTGTGTGTGTGTGTGAGTGTGTGTCGACCTCCTCTGACCGTGTTCACATCCGTCAGCCTAAGAGCCCTCTGGAGACACAACACCAAAACACTGATCTGCTGGAATGAGCCAGGCAATCAAATATCAATTAATCCTAATCAGAGATATGTGCCAAACACTGCAGACAGACCTCTCACTCTGTTTACTTTTCTCAGAGTGGCAGAAAAACCAAAAGTGTGACAGCGGAGGATTAACACGGCTGCAGAATGAAGACAAGTCATCTCCCAAATGTTTCAGATTCTCTCCCTGCAGCAGCTTTGTTAATTCAATCTCTGTGTTTAAACATCCAGCAGACGGAGAGATGTGCATCAGCGAGGAGGCATGTTGAGCCGTTTTGGACGCCCCTCGGTTTGCCAGATATGAGAGCAGTTATCAGGTCAACAGGTGTTGCAGTCGATGGAAGCGGTCAAGAGAAGTGGTTCAGATAGAAGTGATTGTACCCGACCTAAAAAGCCTCTGCATGTTTCTAATAAGCTCCACGAGCAGAAACGTGCTCAAACTAGGATCAATATTGGAGATGCTTTTGAAAAATGGAGAGAGGTTAGAACACAGAAAGGTTTACAGACCCATGCAGAGAATGTTCTGATACCTGCATGAACATAAATGACTCGGAAACAACAACGTGTGAAAGACTGTCAAAGTCTCAGTATGGCATGCAGTGCTGATGAAGATCCACCAGGGGGAGCTGCCTCTCTATTTGCTTTTGGTGAAAACTTATCTTCATGTGGTGCAATTCACTCCCAAGAGCACACCTTAAATCAGTCAGTGTGTGTGTGTGTGTGTGTGTGTTGTTATGAGTGTAAAGAGCTGGGTGTTTATTTCAGGTGTAAACATATGTCATATTTCATTCATGTTTGTCTTACCTGCATCTTTTCTTGGATTCTGCGATCACCAGGGCTCTGTGGACAAAGAAGAAAAATCCTGTTACAGAGGAAATTTACATTTCAAATAAGATGCATTTGATATTTTGTGCTTAAACGTTGAACATGGACTGTAAATATTAATGCTTGAAGCCTGAGTGACATCACCCATCTCTTCCTGCAGGGGGCGCTGGAGTCCCATCGTACAATAACTAATTACACCTATTTGTTTTTTTTTAACCAGGCTGTAAACATGTTAATCTCTGCTGTAAAAACAGGCTTTTTAGAATGGGTGTGTATGTGACTTCCTGTGCTTCTGCAGCCAGCCTCTAGTGGACACTTGAGGAACTGCAGGGTTTTTTCACTTCTGCAAAGTCCTGCAGTCAAAGCGTGCTACTGATAAAGGCCACAAGCTGAAACTCTTCAGTCTGATAAGGTTGATGTTTGTTTGAAAAGTGTTACTGGAGCTTTTTGACCTCTTCAAGCCTCTCGCCCTCCATGCACCGGTCGTTGGTACTTGTCCCAGAAACCGTACTTTGACCCAGTTTTTTCCAGTTCAGAGCTCACCCTGCTCTATTCTTCACTGATGTGTGTTGTGTTTGGATGTCTGGACCACAGAAATATCAGCAGCTGTATCAGGTAACACACACAGTATCTATTAGAATTAAAAATACATGATGTAAAGTGGAGTTTGAGCCCCTGACAGCGACCCACTCTGATGTAAAAATAACCATGCAGACTGTTTGTGTCAGCTCATACATGCTCATGTTTTTATCTCCGTGTGCAGCTTTGCCAGAGCTCCACTGACCCACATGTGGACGTCTGAGGGACTGAGCCAGAACACAAAGATAGAAGAAAAGTAGAGACAACCAGATGAAGAATTTAGCCTGCATGTTGGCTCACACCTGACCTGGATTTAAGGCTTTAACCGTAGACTGTTTTTAGAAGTGGACTCAACTCCAAAGGGAGGCCATAAATCTGCATTCTTTCTAACGGCCAGCAGGGGGCGAATCAGCAAGTCACAAAACGGCTCAAAATGTTCCTAATTCTCTATTTTTTTATAATGAGTTAACTGTCTCAATGTCTAGTTCTAAGTCTTCCTCATCACAGCACGATGTTTATTTAGTACATTATGATCCCACTTTGAGACTAAAAGGACCAGAAAGCAGGGGAGGAGTCAGGGCGGGGCTACCTGTGATTGACAAGCTGCTGCCACAACGACATGAAAAGTCTTGTTCAGAAATCAGTTTTGCTAAAAGAAATTTGAAAAACATTTTGTCCAAAGTCTTTCTTTCCTCTTGCAAAACTTAGCTTTTCAGATTCATATCCCAAATACTGTGATGCACCATGCTTAGCATATTGGGCGTTAGCAGATAGCTTAGCATTTGCTCCTCTAACCTTTTGTAACTTTTTGAATCCGTAAACATGAATTGAATTCTGCTTCTCTCTCTCTTTATGGTCAGTTAGTGAATAAGCTATACGTGCACAGACTATATAACCTTGATAACTTCTCTCCAGCTCCGCCCTCTGATGCAAACTCGGTAACTTCTGCTTCAAAAAGAGCTGGATGGCAACAGCCAAACGCAGCTTTAACCTCTCTGTGTTCCATCGATCTTAACCGAGTCAACGTTTAAACTTTCATCCTGATTTTAGTGTGCGTTTATCTAACATTTGGATCTCTACATTTGGAGGGTGTGGTGATGTAGCAGAAGTACCTCCGCTCCTTTTACTTTCTCTTCGAGAGAAGAAGACAGATTGTGCACTTTGACCTCCAGCTCCTCGACTCGGAGACCCAGCGAATGTTTCTGCTGTTTCAACTCCTCGATCGTCCTGAGACGGAGACAGAGGCAGAGAGAGAGAGAGAGACAGAGAGAGAGAGAGAGAGAGACAGAGAGAGAGAGAGAGAGAGAGAGACAGAGAGAGACAGAGAGAGAGAGAGAGAGAGAGAGACAGAGAGAGACAGAGAGAGAGAGACAGAGAGAGACAGAGAGAGAGACAGAGACAGAGAGAGAGAGAGAGACAGAGAGAGAGAGAGAGAGACAGAGAGAGAGAGAGAGAGAGACAGAGAGAGAGAGAGAGAGACCGAGAGAGACAGAGAGAGACAGAGAGAGAGAGAGAGAGACAGAGAGAGACAGAGAGAGAGGCAGAGAGAGAGAGAGACAGAGAGAGACAGAGAGA